>NC_091993.1:13862865-14162865 GCF_044704955.1 Pristiophorus japonicus | reverse complement strand
TTCAGTAATGCCATTACAGTATTTATTACTAAAAACATATTTGTTTGTTCTGTTAGCGCATGAGAAAGACTGAACTCGTTCTCGAGAAGGATCAACATCTGTTCTTATCCAGCTGTGTATAGCGCCAGCAGTAAAGATTTTTCAATTTATAGGGTGAAGTCTCGACTTCAAAAGGCTTTTTCATTTTACGGTGCCAGGTATAAGGAAACACAAATTGGCACTTAGAGAGGTTTTTTTCTCACTACTGAAGGGGTCTTACATTGAACACAACTTCCTCCACAGCTGTCAGTGACTGGCTGAACAATTTGCTCTCAGATTCTTGCCCCTCACAAGACCCCATTTTTCTTCTCCTTTTCACTGAGCTTTGTTTTCCTTCTGCCTCAGATTCTCCGCCACTTAAGCTGGATTGACCTGGACGGTTTCAGTAAAGCATACTTAGACCAGGAGCAACGTATCTGCATTAATATCAGACAGGCTGAAAATCTTTGGCTTTGGTCCAGCTTTGTTTTGAACAGCTGCTGTTCCTCTTCTTCATGGGATGGTGAAAGAGAACCAGTTCAGATTTTAATACTATATAAAAAAAAAGATTATGGGGAGAAATGTGGCTTTCTAGAACCTGGCGGGGGCACTAACTGAGCGCTCAGGCAGTAGTGCCGTAATGGGGCAAATCCCACGCCGCACGGCAAATTCGCCGGCCCCATAGCAGTTAGCGCCTCGGCACCTTTCACCATGCAGACCGTGACGTCAGTGAATGCGCAACGCTCGCTGGGCGCCTGATCTGCAAGCTTCAGTAGCGCGCCCCCCGCCTTACTGCTTCACGCCGACAGCGCCAGGGAGCGGAGGCGTGAACCAGCTGGCTGGCAGGGCACTACTTAAAGGAACACGCCCTGGCTGTCAAGGAATGTTTGTTCCAAAAAACAGTTATGAGTGGCAGAGAGCTCAGGATGTATCTGCAGCCAAATAAAGGCTGCTTAGAACCCGGGGTGTTGCGGGCTGTCAAAGGACTTTGCATTTCATCCCACAGCATATTGCCATTCTGCACGCCCCAAATAATTGGGGGATGGTGTACAGACTCCAGTGACCCTCTCCTTTAATGGCTGGAAGGCGCCTTCACCAATACTCACTCCCAATTACACAACACCTCATATTTGTTATCGCTTGGAGCCTAACGCCACTCACCAACACCATTAGCGCCTGATTTAGCACTCCCCTGCATCCTTTGAGCGCTGAGACAGCGAGATTGATTAGTGCCTGCTGCTAAATTTCCAATTTCTCAAAAGTTAACGCCCCAACCGGGCAATACTGAATTTCTAGCCCTATATGTTAAGATCGATAATGAATTTCACAAATGAATTGCTCGCATAAAAAGTTGCTGCGATAACAATGAGTGAATCACTTCAGAGCCCCTAATTCAGTTTGATCCAGACGAGTGAAACTGCATTAAATCCAGAAACAGTCCAAGTGTGGTGCGAAAGGACCCCTGTCTGACCTTGCCCCAAAACTTAGAAACATCATCCCAAATTGTGGGGATGGGGTCATTTGCATGCTTGGGTTGGAGACAATACGTCTGCAAGGGCATCGCAGTGGCACCACCCTGAGTGCCAGCTAGAACGTTAGAGCAGTGCCACTCTGCTCCTGATGGTGGGACAGGGTGGTGAGGGCCTCCACAGCATCATCTATTGCTCTCAATGGAGCAAAGAGGCCTGTTGGGGAAGGCAATCTATCCCCTTTGAGATCAATTACTTTGCCATAGGAAAGGTGCGAAGCCTTTTCATACCTTACTGTATAATTTGCAATGACGAATAACTTTACCGTTACTAAACTTGCATTAATTAAGGGAAGTGCTGGAACTGGTTGTGCATCCTGTCAAGAGTAATTTTTCAGTCACAAATCGCTGCTGTTCAGACTGATCTTCTCCTGGACTCATGCCAATTCCCAGGTGAGGCCTACCAAGGGTGTAAAGGATGGCAATCTGGGGTAGTCAAGGTGATTCCCCCAACCATGCTGGCTTGACATGGGGAGAGTTGGGCAGAAATCTACCAGTCACCAACTACGCCCCCCCCCCCCCCGCCCTTTACTTGAATTGAAAGGACCACTGCAAACGGAGCAGAAGCCAAGTGTAATCAGTTTCGACCCCAAATTCCTGGCACCCCACCACCCTTTCCAGCCACACCCACAGGAATTTCAGGGCCACTATGTTTAAAATCAAATCAAAACAGCTTGCATGCATCTGCATTGAAGACAACTGGTGTTTTAAAGCTAAAATCCAACTAATCTATCTCCTCTAGGTACTTTGTGTCATCCAGTAATTACCAGTCAGTAGTCACTCCTTAAAAAGGGAAGGTATACTTTAAACAAAAATTCTCCTCCCAGGCTCTCTCCACTTTAACTAGGCAACCAACGTGCAAGTCTGCAGTGGAGCACCAACTTGCCAGGTTGTAGGTTTTGATTTTCAGATTTGAGCATGAAAGGACAGAAATCCATTTCTCAATTCTTAATTAAAATCATGAATACAAACAAATTCAATCGAAACGCTGTCGTCAACAAAAAAAAAGAGAGGCAGTCAACAACAAAAGGTATAGAAGAAAGATTTGTGGATGTGGTGTGTGCGGAGTGATGTCAAGGTCAGTGGGGAGTGCGTTGGGCTGCAGCTGAGCAGGAACAGCATAAAAGCATTGATGAGCACATGACTGGAAACTGGGAGAAACCTTCCTTCACATTAAGGCTGGGGTGGGAAGCTGGAGTTGTCACTCACTGAACGGGCAGTAAACGAACATCTGGCGCTAGACGTTTTTAAGCTCAAGACTAAAAAAAAATATGAGCTTGATGTCTAAATTTTGCAAAGGGACAAAT
This sequence comes from Pristiophorus japonicus, assembly GCF_044704955.1. Classification (NCBI taxonomy): domain Eukaryota; kingdom Metazoa; phylum Chordata; class Chondrichthyes; family Pristiophoridae; genus Pristiophorus; species Pristiophorus japonicus. The sequence continues at coordinate 14,160,012 of NC_091993.1, read as the reverse complement.
GGATCTGTGGGGAAAATGCAGCTTTAAAAAAAAAGTCTTGCATTCCAATTTTTTTGTGGCAACCATGGCAAACAAGCAATTAATATTTGTATAACATCCCTCTGGCCACTTTTTTAGTAGCAGCTTTAACATATTTCAAATAAAAATGTTATACAAATACTTATAAGTGCTTGTCCACCATTATTTATACTGACTGGCCTGTTTTTTTTTAAAATCTAGAGAGGTGTGTTCTAAATGTTTTAAGAGTAAGATATTTGGGCGTACAATATATGTATATTGCTTTTAGTGGTGGACTGATGAAGGTTAGCAAGGGGACATTGTCCTTTATCTACCATGAAGTAGTAAAGCTCTTGGGGATGTTGGAGAGGTCACGGTTGATTATAAATTAGATTTTCAGTTGCAATAGCAAAAAAAAATCCAAGTTAAGATTTTATCTCGTGAGCATGGAATACATTTTGAATTAAAAATGATTCTACAGGTTTACTAAGCACACTCGCCATGTACTGTAATTGTAATCGTCTTGACTTATACATGTGAAAGTGGTTATTGGAAATATAAAGCACGTCACTCGGTCTGAAAATACCTCAGTGCCTAAAATGATTAAATGACATATTTAGCAGCAGTGCCTCCGTAAAGTTAATTGTGTCTGTAACCATGGTGGAGCTGATGTTCTTGTATTAGCTGATGGCAATGCAAGGCCGTAGAAAATGATATTGTGCCAGTCGGAAGTGTCAGACTATTCATGCACAGTTAGTGCTGATCTGAGAATTCTTGCCTCTCCAAAGAAAGAGATAAATGAGGTTCAGTCAAAAGATTCTCTTTTTGTTTACCACAGCCTTGTGATTAATGAACATCCTGCAGCTGCACAATCGAATCAAAACCTGTGGACATTTTACTCCAGGTCAGGCCTGGAGTGGGGACCCTTTAAAAGTATCCCCCCCACCCAGCCCCAGGTACAGCGTACAGGTGTTTTCTACCCAAGAGCATTAGTGTAGCTGCCACTGGCAGATATATCACAGAACAGGAGGAGAAGAGGATGGTGTGGGAGCACAGAACGACATTTCATCACCTGCAATGCAGCACTAGCGATGCCTGAGTGTTTAGAAACATAGAAACTTACAGCGCAGAAGGAGGCCATTTCGGCCCTTCGTATCTGCGCCAGCCGACAAAGAGCCGCACGGCCCTTCATCAGCAGTTCTAAAGGTTAGATACAAACCCACGAACAATAACAGAAAGGCAAAAAACACCCAGCCCAACCATTCCACCCCACACCACTGCAACACCCCTTATACTAAAAACATTCTACACTCCACCCCAAACGCAGCCATGTGATTTCCTAGGAGAGGCAAAAACCAGATTAAAAACCCAGGCCAATTTAGGGAGAAAAAAATCTGGGAAAATTTCTCTCCGACCCATCCATGCGATCGAAACTAGTCCAGATCATCATCCGGGCCGTATTCTATTCCCTGCAGTACTTACCATTATATCTGCGCCGACCAACAAAAGGTCATTTAGTCTAACCCCAATTACCAGCTCTAGGTCCGTAACCCTGCAGGTTACATAGAAAATAGGTGCAGGAGTAGGCCATTCGGCCCTTCGAGTCTGCACCACCATTCAATGAGTTCATGGCTGAACATGCAACTTCAGTACCCCATTTACTGCACTTAAAGTGCCCATCCAACCATCTCTTAAAAGTGGTGAGGGTTTCTGCATCCACAACTCTTCCAGGCAGCGAGTTCCAGATCCCCACAACCCTGTGTAAAAAAGCCCCCCCCCACAAATCCCCTCTAAATCTTCCGCCAACCACCTTAAAACTATGCCCCCTCCATCAATGGAAATAGACCCTTACTATCCACTATGTCCAGGCCCCTCAATATTTTGTACACCTTAATGAGGTCTCCTCTCAACAGGAGACATGTTTATGCCACAGGAACATTTCGGGAGTCAACCATTTTGCATTTTAGAGAACGGACAATTCTTTTTCTGCAGAATGACAGATTGCAAGATATAATTTTAATTTGCAGTGTACATGTTTGGTTCCCCCATTCATCCTCATGCACTGCAAGTATTTCTGTGTTGGTTGTCTATTAGTAAGAACTCTCCTAGTTTCAGAAGCAGCAATGGTAGGAGTCTGCATGGCCAACCAGTGAGCAGCAGGGAATATCGAACATGTGCTGCCTATATCTACAACAAACGTTAATGGCACTGCATCAGTGCCAGAGTCTCCCTCACAGGAGTTGCTGTGGGATCATTGTTTTCAGAGGCAGAGCTACAATGATGACCAACAACCATGCCGACACGAGTGAAAACTAGCTGCTTCTGTGAAGCTTCCAACCTGCTACTGCTGGAGGACACCTCCTCATGTGCAAGAGAGGGCAGTGGGCCACTGTGGCATCTTGGCATCTCTCCCTTATTTTGCTTCAGGGATGAATTGTCACTCCGATCGCCTCTTTAGTCTTTCTCCACCAAAAATCGCATTGTGACCCTCTATTGCAGAAGCTATCAATATATTCAGGGCCTGGTTACTAAACCAAGCTTTTCTCAATTGTCCTCCAGCTTGGACCAGAAATTCACCATCCACAGCTGGTTTTCAGCTTCTATACCCATGAAATTTCCTGTTAGCTGTGTTAGAAGCACTGAAGGACCACGATGTGTGTGTTGTGATTTGCTGCTAATTTGTTTTGTTACCACCAATTAAATCCCATTCTCAGGTAGCGCATGGTTCAATACTGTGTGTTTCAGCAATTTTGTTCCAAGGTATAAATTAGGGAAAAAAGGCATCTCCAATAAATTTCTTTAAAAAAAAACAAAGAACATACTGGATTCTGCCACATCAATTTCAGCTACTTTTTTTGTGTTTGTAAATATTGTGACCACATTATTATAAATAATTCCAGTCCTTTTACAAAGATGAGTTTGACAAAACACTATTATAATTGTAATAATGAGTGTCATTTGTGGCTCAGTGGATAGCACTCACACCTCTGAGTTAGAAGGTTGTGGGTTCAAGTCCCACTCCAGGGACTTAACTACAAAGAATTCTCAGCTGACACTCCAGTGTAGTGCTAAGGGAACACTGCACTGTCGGAGGTGCTGTCTTTTGGATGAGACGTTAAACCGAGGCCCCGTCTGCTCTCTCAAGTGGACGTAAAAGATTCCACGACACTATTTCGAAGAAGAGCAGGGGAGTTATCCTTGGTGTCCTAGGCCAATAGTTATCTCCCAAATCAACACAACAAAAAACAGATTATCTGGTCATTATCACATTGCTGTTTGTGGGAGCTTGCGGTGTGCAAATTAACTGCCACATTTCCCACATTACAACAGTGACTACACTCCAAAAATACTTCATTGACTGTAAAGCACTTTGAGACATCTGACTTTCGTGAAAGACGCTATATAAAGGCAAGTCTTCTTTAATACTTTCACTGGTTAAGCAATTGATCATACCAAACCATGGCAAGGCATTTTTACACAATGACTAAATTCTTTAGTACAATGACTGTTGTCATGTAAGAGAACTGGCATTTCACAATCTAAACTGGGTTCTCTTTCAATCAGATCAAACAGACTATTGCAACTTTCAGAAGGAATTCAAAAAAGACTAACCTGGTGTTAAAACTCTTTATGTAAAGTTTCATTTTGCAGGTTATGAATAGATTGAAATATCATGCACATTAGATTTTGGGAGAAATCTGCTTGACTCGCACTAAGAACAACCAAGAATTGTTACTATCAATCGCAGGAGGATCAAACTAGGCTGTTGCTTTGTAATTTTTTACAGAGAGTCAGAATTGCAGAATGAGATTCCCGAAACACTGCTAAAGATCCTGTAATCCCATGTAAAATCGAATCTCAGTCAAGCCATTAGGTGGGACACTGTTTAGTCGTGGAGTGTGTGTTCAATTGGCCAAACACAGGCAGGCGTCAAAGGCAAAACAAGACGCCTGCCCTGCCCACCCCTCCTGACAAAAGGGGGAACACTCGTGAAGGTTAGCAACCAAAAGGAAAACAAGTATTTCAGGAAAACAATTAGTTCATTTTAAAAAATCAAAACAGGATTGTTTGCCACTTTGCGTTGTGCACATTTAATCCTTAGATAAGGTGTGAAGACATAATACAGGACACAATTTTAGCATTTCAGAATGTGTGAAACTTGGCCAAAATTGCATGATTCAGGACAAGCTGCAATTCATCAAAATATTCAGGTTGTTTGCATACTGGCTCAGCAGGGAGCCTACTCATTTGGACAAATAAACTGAGAAACAGCAATGCAATTGGTCTCTTATTTTTAAGACTGGTTTTCCATTTATGGAACGGAAAGACCATGCACATCTCAGAATTACAATTCTCAAAAACTCATTGCTATAAGTCAGTCAGACAGACGGGGAACAGTAAAAAAATCAGAAGAGATTTAACCTGGACCATCCTTCACAAAGGGAGACCTCTCTAAATAACATCCTTTGAAAGAGCATGCGTCGTTCATGGTTCCTAACAAAAAGGCCTTCTTCTTGACATCTGATAGGTGGCCACTCTCTCCCCATTAGCCTAAAATCTCTCCTTCGCAACCTTTACTTACATTTATCCGTACTACTGTGGTCACTGCTCTTCTGAACTTTTCTCTTGTTCATCTCAAGCTCCAAAATGCTAATAAAAGCCTTTTCCTTTCTGATGGACTGGTTAGTGCAGTCTGTTAAAATGCAGTCCTTTCATCTCTGGGATGTATGCTCAAACCTAGCCTACAGTAATGAAATGAAAGTCTCCTGTGTCAGCTGTAAGGGTCCTAAGTGAAGTGAGGTTGCAGTGCATACAAGACTATAACACAAAACGGCCCTGAATCTGCCACTAATTAAGATTAAATTGACAATCTCAGTCAGAAAGTCGACAACTGATGCAGGAAGTGGAAATGTGGTAATGGAAGCAGGAGAGCTTACAAACTTACAGCACTAAGGAGAGCCGGGTGTAGTCTCTTCACTCAATGGTTTCTTCACAATGCCTGTTTGCACTGGATACTTCTGTCTGTGCACACGCACACGCACACGCACACACACACACACACACACACACACACACACACACACACACACACACACACCACGTGACTGCTCAGGCACAAGCCCAGCTAATTGAACCTAAAAACTTAGCTTCTCATTGGCTGGTCAATGTAACTCACCTGCATTACACTATCATTACAAAGGGAGCTGATTTTATGAAGTTGGAGTTAACAAACTTTGTTGTGGAAGAGTAAAGAGTTATGTTCCACCATCGCCCAGCCTCTATCTGGCAGTTGGGGCCTGAAGTCTGAGCCTGGAGTCTGGGGCCTGAGCCTGGTGACTGTGATCTGGGCCTGGGGTCTGAGCCTGAGCCTAGGATCTGGGGTCTGGGCCTGGTGGCTGATGGCTGGGATTTGAACCTGAGCCTGGGGCCTGTGCTTCGCTGGTTATGAAACTGGTTGCTAAAGTTGTGCGAATGTAAAAGTCTGACATTGGTGACTTGGATGAGATAAAATTCATCCAAAAGATTTTTTAAATGAATGGCTTAATTGTTGTCACTCAAATTCAAAAATGTGTTTTTAGCACAGCTAACAAACGCTTTTTATTCCCAAATCTAGTATGTGTGAATTAAATGAATCACTGAATGTATTTCCCCATGAAGAAACGTCAAACTGAGCCATTTCTGCTCAGCATCTCTTCTTAGGCTACAAAGCTTGTATTTTTAAATAAAAGGTCTTTGGTTGATTCTGTGTTATCAGCTTGAATTATCACAGTAGCAGACTGCTATTGAAATGAGCAGGCAGTTTGACAGACAAACACACAAGACCTGTCAGCTCCCTGTGGACACATACAGTATTACTACCTGATAATAAACAGGCATCTATGATCATTTTTCCATGTTAGAGGTGGGGGGGGGGGGGGGGGGGGTGAGATGTTAGAGCTGTCATTTATTTTGACAGAAAGGGCATAATTAAAATAAGTGTCATGCGATTAAAAACCATTAGAGGAGTTAATCTACTGTGAAACAACAACTGCATAAATGAGAGCATGTGCTCCAAAATTAATTTCATATAACAAGCAGATGATGCGATCAATTAGAACCAATTATACATACCACACTACATGAGGAATGGTGCATTCGAAAGCCCTTGCATACAATACGGTAATCTTATTACAGAGTAGTGGGCAGCACTCCCACATTCATTCTGCTTCTGTTGCAGCTTCGAGAGCACCACAATTTTACAGGCTTTTTGCAAATAAGGCTGACAGCTGTTCCTTGGGTCAACCCGTGTCAATTAAATACAGTGGCAAACCTGAATATGTTAAGCACCGGTAATTGGTTCGTTATGAACACCAATTCAGAAATCTACTTTTGACAATATCGTAATCGTATATGACAGGCTTAAGAATTTCAAGGTTATCTGTGAAATGATCCTTCAATGAGGGACACATGAAAGTGATTCAGATTACAGTTTTTTTTCATGATTTTGAGATTTAGCTTGGATTTTTCCAAACTAACATGACAAAAAAAAACTTAGACCAGCTGTAGGATAAGGGCAACCTGTCATCGGCTGTGGTGTAACAAAAGAATAGCCTTAACAAAGTAGCACAATGCCTTTTCCCTTAAGATTAGAAACAACTCTTCAGATCAAAAGATCAAGATTTCTTGATGTTTCTGCAGTCAGAAGAGTTGAGGATTAACATTACCTCCTGGAGGCTCTCATTGTATAAACTACATCCTACATTCCACACGAGTATTCTGAGTCAATACATCATTGAGCCAAGCTCATTGATCAGCCAAGTGCAGCAGTGAATTGGCTCCCAGTCTGACTAAGTGGTTTGTATTGCATGGCTTGGTTTGGTTTGACTTGGGTTGGCTGGACTGGACCGGACTGGGCTGGGCTGGGCTCCTTTTGAGTAGTGATTGGGTTAACTAGTGTCAGCCTTGATGACCGATGGCGAAATGCTTGGAAGAACTGTGACATGCGGAATGGATTCCTTATAGAGGAGCCCACAGAACAACCTGAAGGATCAAACCTTCCTCGCAAACAGCGGACAACCATCAACTGCCTCAGAACCGGTCATGGTCGATGCTGCCACCTTCTCCAGAGGTGGAAGATTAAAGCCTCCCCATCATGTGACTGTGGAGCTCACCATTGAGCACTGCCCTCAGAGGGAATTCGCAGGTAGCCTATAAGATATCCACGCTGTTACACCGGAAGCTTTGACCTGGATATCTGACTTAGATATTGAAATTTGATTTGCTTTGCTGCTACCATACGATAGAAGAAGCAGCTAGGGTTGTGTGGTCAAACAATGCCTCAGCTAATTAAAATCTTGCCCAGCAGCCTAGCTTTGTAATGAGAGGTTGGTGGCAGCATTGCTCCTTGTCTGACCTCTTTTTGCCAGCTGGTTTATCACACTTTAATGGAGAAAGATAATAGGTGTGTGCATGCGTCAAAGCAGGAGCCAAGACCTCAGCTGGGACAACACGGGCCAGTCATGAATAACCAAAATAATCCTCCGCAGAGACAATGGATTCATCTTCGAGCAGAATCTCTTTGTTCTCATCCTTTCTGAACCTGATGGAAAACACCATGAAGTTTGACTTCCTTGTCAGTCCATTCCATTCTGCAGATGGTCCGCTGTACAAGCTGCAGGGAAAGGAGTCAATAAATCAGCTTGCTAGGTGCTCTCCTTAGAAAGTGTTGCATGTACCACAGCAGGAAAACTTCTGTTTTTACACAACCTACTGAAAACAATATAACTTTGTTTGCCGAATGTTTTCAATTCTATTAAGATTTAAAATATTGGTTTCTTAAAAAAAAGGTCTGTTTGACCATACTACTCTTTAATGTCGCTTTCTTGAGGTATAAAATATTACTTGAACATTTGGAATATGAAGGAAAATACAACTGTTTACAGTATGTATGTACCTAAAATTAAAAATTTTGCATCTGGCTTGTGTCAGTACTATCAAAGCCCTCACACATCTGTAGGGTAAAAGGAATCACAATTGGCTCAGATAACCATTGTCTGTTAAGTTAATCTCGCTGCACAAATATCCTATCAGCTAAATGCAGGCCAATATAAAAGCCATTCACTAGATATGTAGGTAAAGCTGTCAATCAAGAACTAGCAACTCCCACAGAACTGACCAGTCCAATTACCCAGTTTTCTTTCTCAAAGGCACCATTCACAAGCCAGCAAGAATCCCAAAATCAAATCACTCAAAATATTCTCCTCCAACCGTTGCTCGCAGCCTTGTTGCTTTTCGAGGTAATAACCGTCTACACCTAAAATTTAAATATATAATAAACATATAAAAATAATTCTCAAATAAATCTCTAAACATAGGACTGGAACTACACTTCTACCAGATTCTCGATGCTTGCAGTGTTTAGCTCATCTTCCTGCTGATATTTCACCTGCATATTGAGTCCGTGACATTTAGGAGGCTGCCATTTTTATGACTGGCAAGATCTTATACTTGGCAAAATCTCACTCTCAGCTGTTACAATAAATGAATAAAACTGGGTGTTTGTGCAACTTATGTTATTTACTAATGGAATGACGATGGTTGGAGATTAATTCACCAATGTGTTTATTTATATTAGAAGTAATCCTGTGCTGTCAGCTGCGGCTCAGTGGGTAGCACTCTTGCCTCTGAGTCAGAAAGTTGTGGGTTCAAGTCTGACTCCAGAGACAAAAATCTAGGCTGACACTCTGGTGCAGTAATGAGGGAGTGCTGCACAGTCGGAGGATGCTGTCATTTGGATGTGGCGTTTAACCGAGGCCCCGTCTGCCCTCTCAGGTGGATGTAAAAGATCCCATGGCACTATTTCGAAGAAGAGCAGGGGAGATATTCCCGGTATCCTGACCAATATTTATCCCTCAATCAACATCACTGAAAAAAAGATTATCTAGCCATTAAACACAATGTTGTCTGTGGGAGCTTGCTGTGCGTAAATTGGCTGCTGTGTTTCATACATTGCAACAGTGACTACATTTCAAAAGTACTTCATTGGCTGTAAAGCGTTTTGGGACGTCCGGTGGTTGTGAAAGGCACTATATAAATGCAAGTCTTTCTTTCAGACCTCACTGTCTCCTGGCTACTGATTGGTCTCTTCACCTTTTGGCTTCTTGACCAATACGTAGCCAGGTTTCCTAAGCTTTGAACCTGCCCAGACCCACCCAAGATCCTGGTATTGTCCCTCCTGGACAGCAATAACAATATTACAGCAATTATACAGTAAAACCGTATCCAACCAAAAATCTACAGAATATATTAGAAGGTTATATCTGCATGGATTGCCTATTGACATACCTTACCTTCTGTCGTCGTGTTTTTCAGTTACTGTTTGTGGCCCCCACATGGCATAAATAACCCTACTGTTATAAAATAACATAATCCTCTGACTCACCATGAGCAATGCCACAGGGGATATGCTAGTATGATATTTTTTACACTTAGATAACAGAAAGCACAGCAACAACATCTAATGAGTACAATCAAAACGTCAACTGAAAATTAGTAAACTAACATGTCATGACAACACAGTTGGAGTATTGTGTAAAGTTTTGGTCTCCTTACCTAAGGAAGGATATACTTAATTGAGGGAGTACAATGAAGGTTCACCAGGCTGAATCCTGGGATGGGGGGGATCGTCCTATGAGGAGAGATTGAGTAGACTAGACCTATATTCTCTAGAGTTTAGAGATGATCTCATTGAAACATACAAAATTATTACAGGTCTTGACAGGGTAGATGCAGGGAGGATGTTTCCCCCGGGCTGGGGAGTCTGGAACCAGGGGTCACAGTCTCCAGAATAAGGGGTCGGGCATTTAGGACTGAGATGAGGAGAAATTTCTTCACTCAGAGGGTTGTGAACCTTTGGAATTCTCTACCCGAGGGCTGTGGAAACATAGAAAATAGAAGCAGTAGTAGGCCATTCAGCCCTTCGAGTCTGCACCGCCATTCAGTATGATCATGGCTGATCCTCTATCTCAACACCATATTCCCGCTTTTTCCCCATACCCCTTGATGGCTTTTGTTTTTAGAACTCTTATCTATCTCCCTCTTAAATATATTCAGTGACTTGGCCTCAGAGGGTTGTGAATCTTTGGAATTCTCTACCCCAGAGGACTGTGGATGCTCAGTCGTTGAGTATATTCAAGGCGGAGATCGATAGATTTTTGGTTATTAAGGGAATGGGGATAGTGCGGGAAGGTGGAGTTGAGGTAGAAGATCAGCCATGATCTTATTGAATGGCAGAGCAGTCTTGAAGGGCCGAATGGCCTACTCTTATGTTATGTTCTTAATATTATTATTAATAATAATAATAGCTACATCCCCAGGTCCTGGACCTCATTCCTTCCTTAGCTCAGCCCCAGGCTCCAGCCTCCTGCTCCCTCCCAACCCAGGCCCTATCCCCTAGGTTCTTTGAGCCAAAAATGATACATCCTGCAGACACACATCCTGAGAGCTTCTGGAGGTTTGTCTGCAGCTATCCAATGTATGGCGTCCTGTCTCCAGGACTCTGCGGGAGGAGGTGAAGGTATGAAGCATACTGCTGGCTTGAGAGAAAAAAACAACAAAAGAAAGCAAATGGCATGTTGGCCTTCATAGCAAGGGGATTTGAGTACAGGGGCAGGGAGGTGTTGCTACAGTTGTACAGGGCATTGGTGAGGCCACACCTGGAGTATTGTGTACAGTTTTGGTCTCCTAACCTGAGGAAGGACATTCTTGCTATTGAGGGAGTGCAGCGAAGGTTCACCAGACTGATTCCCGGGATGGCGGGACTGACCTATCAAGAAAGACTGGATCAACTGGGCTTGTATTCACTGGAGTTCAGAAGAATGAGAGGGGACCTCATAGAAACATATAAAATTCTGACGGGGTTAGACAGGTTAGATGCAGGAAGAATGTTCCCAATGTTGGGGAAGTCCAGAACCAGGGGTCACAGTCTAAGGATAAGGGGTAAGCCATTTAGGACCGAGATGCGGAGGAACTTCTTCACCCAGAGAGTGGTGAACCTGTGGAATTCTCTACCACAGAAAGTTGTTGAGGCCAATTCACTAAATATATTCAAAAAGGAGTTAGATGCGGTCCTTACTGCTAGGGGGATCAAGGGGTATGGCGAGAAAGCAGGAATGGGGTACTGAAGTTGAATGTTCAGCCATGAACTCATTGAATGGCGGTGCAGGCTAGAAGGGCCGAATGGCCTACTCCTGCACCTATTTTCTATGTTTCTATGTTTCTATGTTAAGCAGTCATACACAGGGACAGGAAGCAGGAGCAGCATACAGAGCACCAGACATACGGGGAAAGAAAGACACACTGGGGTAGATTTTCATCTTCACTGCCTGGGTGATAAGGTGCTGGAGTGGAGCATCTGCATTTTATGCAACTCACCCCATCATCAATGGAGTGAAAATCAGACAGGTTCGATAAAGGGCAGCAATCTGCTCCACCATATTCCCAACCAGTTGGTGAAGACGATAATCTATCCCACATAAAGACAGAGGGGGTGAAATTGCGTAGCCTCCCATTTGCGGTATCGCAAAAATATCGCCGAGCGCTACACGAGGGACTCCGACGCGAACAGGAAGGAACTGGAGCGCTAAGTCAAGCGTGACCACTTCCCTTGGAGCGCTAAAGCTGGCAGGAGAGACGGGAGCGGTGCAGCACTGCCCGATGTCGAGGGCGACACTGCCAGCAACGGAGGCTCCCTCCCTCCCTCCCTCCCTTGAAGAGAAGGGCCATCGCTGCAGGCTCTGCGTCGAAACGGGGTACCTCATCGCCGACGGCAACCGCGATCCGCCCCAGGAACTCTAACAGAGTGCAGGGCTGATCCATCGCGGCACTTCAACATTTTTCAAAACACACCCTAAGGGATAAAAACATTTTATGGACACAAAAGGGCCTTCCCTTTTATTACCGCTCCCCAAACGCCCGGCCTCCCGAACAACGCCTCCTGCAGCTGTCGGTGGTGGCGCACGGCGACGCTGCAGGGAACGGGACCGAAGTTCGGGTCCGGGATGCTACTGGGCCGATGCGCAGCACGATGACATCACGATCTCCAGGCGCATGAGATGGTGGCGCTAGGGGTTAGCGCTGCCGCAAATCTTCAGGGCAATTTAGCGGGCGCGGTACTCTTGCCACGTCCGGGCACAGAGCCGTTAGCGCCCCGTTATCGCTCCCCCCCCCTCCCCGAGGTGCTAATGAGGGGTGCAAACTAGGTCAATTTGTAGCCCAGAAACTGTGTGAGAAGCATATAGATAGAGCAAACACACAGAAGAGAGTAGATAGAGTACACAAACAATTAACAACTCAAAATTTAATAGTGCCTGTCTCTACATAACCTAAGTACAACTTGCATATACTACATGTACAAATATTACCTTTTTTCACTGTTCCTACTGAAGTTCTGTAATTTTCTATCCTTTTTTGCCTGGGTCCCTGTGGCGCCTGTGACTGAACGGATGGATGAGCTGTCCAATCGCTGTCAGGGCCGCTGCTGCCAGGGAAGCTCAAATAATGGCTGTCTTTGCTTTGGGGACCAGTGTTGACGGGAGCCACCAGAGCGTCACATGACTCCTGTACTCTGTTCTTGCGCAGAGCCAGAGGACTGCTGAGATCCAGTCCCAGGAGAGTGGCCATGGCTCCATGGCAGAGCCGACTGTTGCCCTCATGCAGTGCAAACTGCCTGGCCCATGCCAAGAGGCTGCACCCGGGTCCTCAAGGCCCACAGTGGCTCATGGTCGCCCATCATGGCCATCTGAAGTGTCCTCAATCGAAGCTCAGCAACTTTTCACCTCCCAAGCTGTAGCCACTGGGTATATACTTCGTAGGAGTACTGGGATAAGTAAAGAAGCACAGACGAGAGGCACTAAGGGCTTACGCAAGGGTGATTCTTAATTATTTCTGTTAGCTATTAGATACAGATGGAAGTGAGTTATTAGATAAATTTGTTTTTTGTGTGGGATTTGGTGTTGATGGTTATATTTTCAGTGAAGTGAGGGCTGTAATGTATGCACCCGTGAGTATACTCAGAGGTTTGTAGCGCTGTTATCACTCGGTGTGGAGGGGAGCGGGCGGCTTGAAGGGCCTCCTCATAGGACTGCTTGTGGGCCTGGCCATGGTGGCCATTAACCAATCCAGGCAGCGGGTGATCAAGTGGGTCGTTCAGCCCGACTGCCTGCCTCTCTCCTGCGGCTATATTCATGCCATGGTGTCCCTGGAAATGGAGCATGCAGTATCCACTGGTACGCTCGTGGCCTTCCGCGAGAGGTGGGCACCAAAGGGACTGGAGTGCATCATCACCCCCGGCAACCAAATTTTAATTTGATCTCAGTTTCCGTTAAAGTTTGATTTAGAAATTTGTGGGTTCTAGTGCCCTTGCGAAAAGGGGGCATTGATTTAAATTTCTACTTAAAATAGTTATAGAGCTGTTGCATTGTGAGTGCTTTAGCCAGTCATGTGATGTTCACAAGACTCAATAAACCCCAGTCAGTTGGGCTAGGTCATCCATGATGAGGCATGTGGTTGTGAGCCTAGTGGATGAACTGGTAATGTGTAGTGTGATTGTTAAACCTTTGTGAATAAACTTTAATAGTTCTTAATAGCAATGTGTTGCTATGAATTCTTAAGCAAGAACCCATGAAGCAAATACATTGCAAGGATTAAACCCATAAGACTGGACTGAAAGAAGGCAATCGGATGGTGGTAATAAGGATTGTAGGACTTTTGGTGTGTTGGGGTTGGGAGTGATGGCTCAGATGAAGTTCTCTCTCGGAGAGCTGTGGCAGCTAGGAGCACTGATGGTCGATCTCCCTCCCGCTCCTCTCCCTCTTCATTCTGCTCCTCCATCTCCTACTGCTGCACTCCTTGCTGCCCCCATGGTGCTAAGGGTTGGTCCCTCATGATGTCAAAAGTTATGGAGAGTTCAGCAGAAGGCCACAAATTTGGATACCCGCTCTGACCTGTACTGCAAAACCTCTCTCGAACGATCCAGGCAGCAGAAGCATTACTCGAGTATGCCAGCAGTCTGCTCAATGGCGTCTCTGATTGATTGTAGGCCAGCTCTGCAGTTGTGCTTGGGCTCCGGACAGGAGTCACGAGCGAAGTCCCTTGTTGCCCAATAGCCAGCCTGTAACCCGATGGTCTGGTTGGAACAAAGGCGGCACAGAGGACTGGCACAGGATAAATTAACCATGGCTACTGCTGGGAAAGCTGGCACAGACCTGGACAATGCATTGCCGGTGGTCGCAAGCAAGCTGGATATTGAATCCATTTCTATTCAGAAAGATGTCAGGCTGGTAATGGCGAGCGTGCAAGGCAATTTGGCCGTTTTCTGTGGCAGCTTGGACCCTGGGGAAGCCTGCGATGGGGGTGAAACCTTGTGCTTGCTCATCCTGCTTCACTCCGTCTATGGGGAAGCTGATGCAGCTGCTCCTCTTGGCATGGTGAGCCTTGGCAACCTCCCTGATACAGTGGTGCACTGCAAACTGGCAGGTGCCACCTGCAGCAGACTGGGGAAAAAAGAGAAAGACGTGGATTTATATAGCGCCTTTCAAAAACACCGGACATCTCAAAGAGCTTTACAGCCAAGAAGTACTTTGGAAGTGTAGTCACTGTTGTAATGTGGGAAACGTGGCAGCTAATTTGCACACAGCAAGCTCCCACAAACAGCAATGTGATAATGGCCAGATAATCTGTTCTTTTTGTTATGTTGTTTGAGGGATAAATCTTGTCCAGGACTCCGAGGATAACTCCTCTGCTCTTCTTCCAAATAGTGCCATGGAATCTTTTACATACACCTGAGAGAGCAGACGGAGCCTCGGTTTAACGTCTCTTCCGAAAGACAGCACCTCCGACAGTGCAGCACTCCCTCAGCATTGCACTGGAAGGAGACTGTTGCATAAACGTTGACTTTGACAACTACAGGCAGCATCTCCTAAACCCTTGACCCCTACCACCTAGAAGGACAAGGGCAGCAGGAGCATGGAAACACCACCACCGCCAACTTCCCCTCCAAGTCACACACCATCTTGACTCCGAAATATATCGCCGCTCCTTCATCGTCGCTGGGTCAAAATCCTGGAATTCCCTCCCTTACAGCACTGTGGGAGTACCTTCCCCACACAGACTGCAGCGGTTCACCACCATCTTCTCAAGGGCAATTAGGGATGAGCAATAAATGCTGGCCTTGCCAGCGACACTCACATCCCAGGAACAAATAAAACAAAAGGCCCTGCTGCCCTTGCCCTGGCCCGAGACTCGAGCTGTAGCAGGTGACATAGCTCAGTGACAAGCTCCTTTGTAAAGCAAAGGCACCTGAGGTATTGTTCCACAATGAAGCTCAGGTAGGAGAAGTGCTCCCTGACCTGTTATGGGTATGGCCTCCTGTGCAGTGCATTCCGCCTCCCTTTTCTGCGAGCTCCTACCTTCCTTGCTGCTCCCCCTCAACCTCAAGCCCCAAAGACAGCCCTACCAGACTACCCGTGACTGCAGTAAAACTGTTTTGAAAGCAGCCGAAAAGAGTGCAGCACCAGCAAAAACATCTGGCCAGAAGTCAGAATTAAGTTATCACAGGCAGAAAACAAGCCCCAAATCACCCAGATGTTAACCAGAAGCCTCAAATCACAAACCAACAACTGGTCTGTATGTAGTGGATGAGCCCTTTAATCATCATCATCATCGGCAGTCCCTCGGAATCGAGGAAGACTTGCTTCCACTCTAAAAATGAGTCCTTTGGTGGCTGAACAGTCCAATACGAGAACCACAGTCCCTGTCACAGGTGGGACAGGTAGTCGATAAGGGTAAGGGAGGGTGGGACTGGTTTGCCGCATGCTCTTTCCGCTGCCTGCACTTGATTTCTGCATGAGACTCGAGGTGCTCAGCGCCCTCCCGGAATCACTTCCTCCACTTAGGGCAGTCTATGGCCAGGGACTCCCAGGTGTCAGTGGGGATGTTGCACTTTATCAGGGAGGCTTTGAGGGTGTCCTTGTAATGCTTCCTCTGCCCACCTTTGACTCGTTTGCCGCGAAGGAGTTGCGAGTAGAGCACTTGTTTTGGGAGTCTCGAGTCTGGCATGTGAACAATATGGCCTGCCCAGAGGGGCTGATTAAGTGTGGTCAGCGCTTCAATGCTGGGGATGTTGGCCTGGTTGAGGACACTAACGTTGGTGCGTCTGTCCTCCCAGGGGATTTGTAGGATCTTGCGGAGACATCCTCCAGTGACTTGAGGTGTCTACTGTACATGGTCCATGTCTCTGAGCCATTCAGGAGAGTGGGTATTACTACAGACCTGTCGACCATGAACTCGGTGGCGGATTTGGTGGCAGTCATCGCGCCAATCCTCTTCTCAATCTTCCTCGCGACCATGCTTCACCTCACACTCAACAAGCTCCCGCTGGAGTGGAACTAAACTACAGAACCAGTGGGAACCTGTTCAACCTTTGTCATCTCCAGGCCAGGTCCAAGACCACCCCAACCTCTGTTATCGAGCTACAGTGCACGGATGACGGCGGCGTCTGCGCACATACAGAGGCTGAACTCCAAGTCATAGTCAACGTATTCACTGAGGCGTACGAAAGCATGGGCCTTACACTAAACATCCGTAAGACAAAGGTTCTCCACCAGCCTGTCCTCATCGCACAGCACGACCCCCCCGCCAGTCATCAAGATTCATGGCGCGGCCCTGGACAATGTGGAGCATTTCCCATACCTCGGGAGCCTCTTATCAACAAGAGCAGGCATTGATGACGAGATTCAACACTGCCTCCAGTGTGCCAGTGCAGCCTTCGGCCGCCTGAGGAAAAGAGTGTTCGAAGACCAGGCCCTCAAATGAGCTCTTTAAATAGAGATGCTGAAGGGTCCTTCCTGCCTATTAGCACCGCTGCCTCCGCAACATCCTGCAAATCCACTGGGAGGACAGACGCACCAACATCAGTGTTCTCGCTCAGGCCAACATCCCCAGCATTGAAACACAGACCACACTCAACCAGCTCTGTTGGGCAGGCCACATCGTCCACATGCCCGACACGAGACTCCCTGAGCAAGTGCTGCACTCGGAACTCCTACACGGCAAGTGAGTCCCAGGTGGACAGAGGAAATGCTTCAAGGACACCCTCAAAGCCTCTTTGATAAAGTGCAACATCCCCACCGGCACCTGGGAATCCCTGGCCCCCGACCACCCTAAGTGGAGGAAGAGCATCCGGGAGGGTGCTGAGCACCTCGAGTCTCGTCGCCGAGAGCAAGCAGAAACCAAGCGCAGGCAGCGGAAAGAGCGTGCGGCAAACCAGTCCCACCCACCCTTTCCTTTAACCACTGTCTGTCCCGCCTGTGACAGAGACTGTAATTGCCGTATTGGACTGTACAGCCACCTGAGAACTCGCTTTTAGAGGGGAAGCAAGTCTTCCTCGATTTTGAGGGACTGCCTCTGATGATGATGCTGGGCGAATTTATTATATGGCGAGTCAGGCGCTGCAGCAGCCCAACCTTGCAAAAAGGTCCTACAACAAGCGTCGGGCTATTATTTAAATATTTAATTCAGCGATTTAATTATCTGACGTGAGCCCTGGATGCCCAGCGAGCAGTGTAATGCGCGCCTGCCAAATTCTGGTTGCACTTCAGTCCCATGCTCCTGATCTTTGGGCATCCTGTGTGGAGGGGGGCGGGCAGGTCGGAAGGCCTCCTCGGCATGGCCAAGGTGGCCATTAACCGGTCCAGGCAGCGGGCGGTCGAGGGGGTCATTCAGCCCGACTGCCTGACTCTCTTCCGCGGTTACATCCGAGCCAGGAGATGGCGCACGTGGTGTCCACCGGTACGCTCGCAACCTTCTGCGAGAGGTGGGCGCCGGAGGGACTGGAGTGCATCATCACCCCTGACAACCACATTTTAATTTGATTTTGTATGTTTAAAGTTTAATTTGTTAATTCTAGTGCTCCTTTTTAAGGGGCACTTGATTTATGGTTTAATTAAAATAGTTATAATGCCTGCCCGCCATATTGGATGTTTACGTGTCTGTTTTGCTCCTGAAAAACGAGCACAACACAGTCGAAATTCTACTCTCATGTTTTGAATACAAAGTAGATTTTTACACAATATTTTTTTGAAATAACAGAGAAAGGTTAAAAAATGTCTTGCCTTTAGCTGTACAAGCCCCAAAACGGCCATGAAAGGGTTACTGCTGACAAATTTTGCCTGTCTTAGCCCTGACTGTGTTATGATTGCACAAAATTACCATCAACCTCCCACCCACTTTGCTTTGCTGCTCCAATTATAAGCCACGCCATGTGATATCAGTGCCCATTTATAACACAAACGGAAAATATTTCTAAAAAGCAGAAGTAACAGGTCGAAAACCGACATGATATTATTTTGAGATTACTCAGAAAAGCCAACGTAACTGTTTCTGGGGATTAAATGAGAGAATATTTCTTTCATGGACCAATATCCAAATTACAAAGGTACAAAAGATGGTTAACTATGCCATTTCCTTTCCTTTGCCTTGCCATGCTTCACAGTAAATACTCCCTCCCTAAACCTCTCCGCCTCTCTGCTTCTCTTTCCTCCTTCAACACGCTCCTTAAAACCTGCCTCTTTGACTAAGTTTTTGGTCACCTGCCGTAATTTCTTCTTATCCGGCTCGGTGTCAAATTAATTTTTTTTGTCTTATAACACTCCTGTGAAGCGCCTTGAGATGTTTTACTACGTTAAAGGCACTATCTAAATATAAGTTGTTGTAAATACTGTACTAAATAAACTAAAGTAAAAGAACAATCATTTTACCAACAGAATCATCCATTAAATCTCTTAAATAATTTGCAAAATTATGTTGTATTATTTAAACTGATTTTGTGGAAACTCCACAATGCTTTGAAAAGGCTGGACCTATTGTCTGGAAGTGTGTGGAGTAAATATGAGTTAAACGAACATAGTTTCGAACTTGTTCCTTTCACCCATGGAAATAGACAATCTCTATCTGCATTGGAATATTCCTTCATGGGTGCTATGCTGCGTGTTTTTGTAAGCCTGATTTATGCTGACCAGTAGAACAGGATTTACCAGCTCAGCAATAAAGACAGTACATGCTCCACATATGGGGCTCAATTTTCCCGGGTCATTTTTTTTGGTGCGCGCCATTTTTTTCTGGTGTAATTATTTAATTCAAAGCTTCCCACTGGAATCTGCGCCGACATAACTGCTTTAGTTACGATTTTTCTACGTTAGCTTTTTTTGATGTTCCCTCGTGTCTGCGCCAGTTCTCAGCATTTTTCGCAGTTTGCCCAAAAATTTTTATCCGAGGTCAGCGTGTCTGGCCACTCTCGAAAAACCTTCTGGGGAGTTAACAGAAAGCAGCGCACATTGAAAAATCGGTGCTGAAAGACGCCATTGTTTTTCATCAAAGTTTTTGGAGGGAGTCTCTAACACTTGGAATATCCATAATAACGTTCAACTTTTTTACCTTTCAACTTAGTACATGGAAGTTTCTTGGAATTCTGAAGTTTTTTTTTACTCACACGCCACCACCGAACGTCTTCAAGCAGGGCTGGAGGGTCGTAGTGTCGGCTGTCAGAATCGGCCCGATGCCCAGACACAGGGGCTCGGGGCTCGGCTGGAAACCAAGCCCGTGGGCGGGGGAGGGGCAGTGGGGGGAGGAATGATGTGGCGATCGGAAGCCAGCTGCACTCGGCACAAGACTGCCTTCCTGCCGTTTAGAGCGTCTTGCAAAGGTAAAATGTAGCTATGGGGGCAATACTGGCAATATGCCATACCTTGTGCGAGCCTTCTGCATCATGGTGCTAAGTAGGAGACAATTGATTCGATATCATCGCATCAGGAACATCAGAGCCCGTAGGGTGCTGGGCAGAAGGCTTTACCCACGTCGGGTATATCGAGACAGGCGTTCGTACCTGAGTGATACAGACTGTGTTAGAAGGCTGTGTTTCTGCAAAGAAGTTGTAATTGAGATCTGTGAGTTGGTCACAGCAAACCTGCAACCTAGAAGCATCAGGAGGAAAACAGGGAATTATAGACCGGTCAGCCTGACATCGGTAGTGGGTAAAATGATGGAATCAATTATTAAGGATGTCATAGCAGAGCATTTGGAAAGAGGTGACATGATAGGTCCAAGTCAGCATGGATTTGTGAAAGGGAAATCATGCTTGACAAATCTTCTGGAATTTTTTGAGGATGTTTCCAGTAGAGTGGACAAGGGAGAACCAGTTGATGTGGTGTATTTGGACTTTCAGAAGGCTTGCGACAAGGCCCCACACAAGAGATTAATGTGCAAAGTTAAAGCACATGGGATTGGGGGTAGTGTGCTGACATGGATTGAGAACTGGTTGGCAGACAGGTAGCAAAGAGTAGGAGTAAATGGGTACTTTTCAGAATGGCAGGCAGTGACTAGTGGGGTACCGCAAGGTTCTGTGCTGGGGCCCCAGCTGTTTACACTGTACATTAATGATTTAGACGAGGGGATTAAATGTAGTATCTCCAAATTTGCGGATGACACTAAGTTGGGTGGCAGTGTGAGCTGCGAGGAGGATGCTATGAGGCTGCAGAGTGACTTGGATAGGTTAGGTGAGTGGGCAAATGCATGGCAGATGAAGTATAATGTGGATAAATGTGAGGTTATCCACTTTGGTGGTAAAAACAGAGAGACAGACTATTATTTGAATGGTGACAGATTAGGAAAAGGGGAGGTGCAACGAGACCTGGGTGTCATGGTACATCAGTCATTGAAGGTTGGCATGCAGGTACAGCAGGCGGTTAAGAAAGCAAATGGCATGTTGGCCTTCATAGCGAGGGGATTTAAGTACAGGGGCAGGGAGGTGTTACTACAGTTGTACAGGGCCTTGGTGAGGCCACACCTGGAGTATTGTGTACAGTTTTGGTCTCCTAACCTGAGGAAGGACATTCTTGCTATTGAGGGAGTGCAGCGAAGGTTCACCAAACTGATTCCCGGGATGGCGGGGCTGACATATCAAGAAAGACTGGATCAACTGGGCTTGTATTCACTGGAGTTCAGAAGAATGAGAGGGGATCTCATAGAAACATTTAAAATTCTGATGGGGTTAGACAGGTTAGATGCAGGAAAAATGTTCCCAATGTTGGGGAAGTCCAGAACCAGGGGTCACAGTCTAAGGATAAGGGGTAAGCCATTTACGACCGAGATGAGGAGAAACTTCTTCACCCAAAGAGTGGTGAACCTATGGAATTCTCTACCAGAGGAAGTTGTTGAGGCCAATTCACTAAATATATTCAAAAAGGAGTTAGATGTAGTCCTTACAACTAGGGGGATCAAGGAGTGTGGCGAGAAAGCAGGAATGGGGTACTGAAGTTGCATGTTCAGCCATGAACTTGAATGGTGGTGCAGGCTCGAAGGGCTGAATGGCCTACTCCTGCACCTATTTTATTTGTTTCTATGTTTCTATGTTTGTCAGTTGAAGTGAAGGTTTCAGCTGCACTTTCATTCTATGTCTCCGGATCGTTTCAAGCTACAACTGGGGATGTGTACGCCATCTCTCAACATGCAACACATGTCTGCATCCGGCAGGTGACAGTTGCAGTATATGCATGGAGGAATGACTGCATAAAGTTCACTATGACCGCCCAAGCAATGCGTGATAGGGCTGTGGGCTTCTCCAGGATTGCTGGCTTCCCAAAGATACAGGGCTGGATTGATTGTACCCACATAGCCTAACGAGCACCTTTGGAGGATTCTGAGATGTACAGAAACAGAAAAGGCTTCCACTCCATTAATGTACATCTCATGTGTGACGACATGCATCGCATCATGTCAGTCGATGCAAGATACCCTAGGAGCACCCATGATGCGTTCATCCTAAGCGAGAGCGTTATATCTGCCACGTTTCAGCAGCAGCCAGAAGGGCAGAGCTGGCTCCTGGGAGACAAAAGATACGGCCTCACCACCTGGCTCATGACGCTCCTACGCGTAACCCAGACGGAAGCTGACCGGGAATACAACATGTCGCCGGGACCATTCCGGAGGTTACTTGCAATACTCCCCTGAGATTGTCGATCAGTTCACTGTTGTGTGCTGCATAACTGCATCATGAGGCAGCAGCAGCTGGTAGTGGAAGACCCACCTGCGGTGAGAGTGGCTGATGATAATGATGAGGAAGATGCAGATGATGAGCAGGAGGACGAGGACGAGGAAACTATGCAAGTAACTGAACCCGGAGCACGACGGTGGAGGAGGGCGGGCCATCGTGCCCCTTTAACGATTGCTCGAGTCTCGCGTCTGCAGCTCATCCGTGAACGCTTTACTGCCTGAAGGCTCAGCGACAACTATTCCACATGGACCATGTTTACTGTTTGGACCTGTTCTGTAATTTTGTGTTGTGTTAATGGAACAAATAATGGAAGTGATTCTTTTTGAGTTCCAAAAGTTGTGTTAATAATGGAACAAATAATCAAAATGATTCAGATTTAATGTAAAATACATTTATTCAAAAGTTTAACAAACAGTTCTTTGTACTTAACTTATCTTTAATAAAATTATTCTTGTATCAAACTTTAAAGTTTTCAGTTACGATTATTTACAAACTTTAAGATCACTTACAAACTCTAAGATCACTTATAAACTCTAAGATCACTTACTAACTTTTAAACTTGTAAATTTACATAACTTACAAAAATCTTTTAATTTGAGAACAACAGTGACAACAGTAACAATAATAACAACAACAACAACAACGACAGCAGCAAAGAAAGGCTGCACCCATCTCTCCTCCACCTTATTCTAAGACCGCCCGCTGCGTTTGTTCTTGGCGCCTCCACCACCCCTGCCCGCAGGCAGTGGCACAGCGTTTCTGGGGTTAGTACCAAGCTTATTCCTCCTAAGATTTTGGGTAGTGTGCACCTGTTGAGGGACAGCGGGGGATGCGCAGGTGGCAATGTGAAGGGCCCAGCTTTGGGCTCTTCAGAGGCTGGTGTGGGGATTGGAGTGGGAATGACAGTTGATTCAGTCAATGGGCGCAGGGTCTGGGTGTGTTCCCTTATTGCAGCAGCCAGCCCCGACATGCTGTCCCTCATGCGCCCTGACGGTGTCTCAACGACCTGCAACATTCCCTCCCTCATGTTGAGCAAAACTGTCTCAACTACCTGTGGCATTTCTCTCCCTCGTGTTCAGTGATAGTGTTTGCACCATCTCTGACATTCCCTCCCTGATATTCACTGACAGCGCATCAGCTACCTCTGACATTCCCCCCCTCGTGGTCACTGACGTGGTTTCAGCTGGCTGAGATATTCCCTCACTCATGGTCCTGGACATCGTTCCCATTTCTCGTGAGATTGCTGTTACTTCTCCCGACAGTCCCGCTACCTCATCACCCACCCCACTGATGGTATCCAGGAGTGATCGCGTAAGGTCAATGCTCTCCGCACTCATTGCCGTCATCTGGGGAATTAAGGGTTACGGGGAGCGGGCGGGTAAGTGGAGCTGAGTCCACGGCCAGATCAGCCATGATCTTGTTGAATGGCGGAGCAGGCTCGAGGGGCTGGATGGCCTACTCCTGTTCCTAATTCTTATGTTCTTATGTTCTGAACCACATCTGTTAGATCTTGCACCTCAGGAGAACACGGTCGAGCTCTCCTTCCCCTCTTCCCCACGGGTGTGGCTCGCACCCCACCACCTGGACCCACAGCCTCGGAAGGTGGGGCTCTGGGGGTGCCTCACTGCACCCCACCACTGGGACCCGCAGCCTGGGATGTTAGGAAACTATGGAATGTCCCAACAACATTCAAATCACTCGTCACGGAAGGGGCTGGCACCTCAATGGGCGGCACCTGCACCTCCACCAAAGTCAGTAAAACAGTGGGGTCTTCATCCATCTCCATCCCTTCCCCCTCACCCTCACCCCCATGTTCTTGGTCTGGAAGGTGGGATTGGAAGATGTTATCCTCCAGGCTCGTCCTCGTCTGAACTTTTGCATCTCAGGGTTGGTCTCAAGTTCTGCAACATATAACAGAACAGACAAATATTTATCAGCAGAGGAGGGGGCAGGTTGGGTGGCATGAGTAGGCTCACACAGCGCAGGCAGCAGGCTGATTTGAAGGACCACGATGAATGATATCACATTGCACCAACCAAAGCATAGCTGACAGAAACATCCCCATGAACTGAAGCATTGCTAGCCCGCAGAGGACTTAACTTTTAGCAAAGCCAGACTGTGGTATTTGCAGGACTTACCCTCTCCCTCGATCGTGGGCCCAGCTTGTGCAGTGGTGGTTGCTTTTCTCCAGGCAGGACCCATCAAAGCATAGACCCTCTCTTCCAAGGGTGACAGTGGGTGCAGATTTGCTGGGTCTCCTCCTGTTCGAATTCTTTCTCTTTTATTATGTGCCACCTTCCTCTGCAAAGATGAAAATGCAACTTTTTAGAGAGGGTGTCTTTCTGCTGAGTGGGACATATGCAGCTGCTCACATTTACAATTGCAATTCCATTGAATAAATGAAAATATTACTCACACTAACTACTTGACCAAGGTCCTGCCACATCTTTTTTCAGTGGCCTCTAGATCCCGTGGTGGTCACCACTGCACAGTAACCTTCTGCAACTTGGTTCCAGCGATTCTTCATTTATTTGGGTGGAACTTTTATGTGACCTCTGCTGGTGTCCAGCTCCTGCTTTCTGGTCTCAATTACAGTTACTAGTGCCTCCACTTCATCCTATAAGAAATTCTTGGTCCTTGCACGGCATTGCATCTTTTATTGCTAAAGATCCGATTTTTTTCAATGTTCTCACACAGCACTCCTTCTCACACAACTGGCTCTTTAAAAATGGCCGATTGCCAACCCGGAGCCGTACTGCGCATGCGCGTCCATTGATATAACGTCACAAGCATCATTTTCTTTGTCGCGCATGCGCAGAAGGTGCGGCATCGTTTTTTCGGCGCAGACAGCAGGCTCCACCCCCCCCGAGGTGACTCGACACGCTGTGCAGCGCCAAATTTGAATTATACATCGGGGAAACTTTGGCAAAATATTTCTGCCGCATTTCTGGCCTGGAAAAACGGGCATAACTCTGGCAATTCGCTTGCGGCAAATTGGTCCCTCGACTGTGCGATTCGGCAGAGCTGAACGAGAATGTGCATATGTACCTTGCTCTGTTTATCGGCAGATTATGAGGAAGCAACCTCAAAGTCAATAGCACAATAAATCTGAATCTAAAAAACTTACAAGTGAATATTCTGCCAACAGCTATTCCAGATTGGGCTATTCCCCTCCCCTTGACAGTAATTTTTTTCTCAAGATGCCATTTATCATCATTATAGCACAATACAAGCAGCTGTTTCCAGGCCATTATCAAAATTACTACAGATGACTTCCAGCGTTCTCTTCACACTTTCAAAAGTAATTTTCCTTCGAAAGGCTTTTGCCCTCTGTCGCTGAACACTCATAAGGAACTAAATAGGAAGCAGTTTAAATAAGGCCCATTAACAAGTGACTACTAGTTTATGTGTGTTCCAAGCATAAAGCATACTAAAGGGTGGTTTCTATTTTGAAATACAGCTCTCAAGAAGATAAATACTTATTTTCCGAAGTTAAACCTAGCTGACCTTGGCTAGAAATGTTGTCACTTGTCCAGATCCTAACTGCCCAGCACCTGACAAATGAGGCAGCGGAGATCCATCCATTCTCTGTTCCTGAATCTATTGGTTGAAGATTCTTGGTCATCCCACCTGCCTGACACCTTGGATCATGATGAATTGTCTCAAATTCCAGCTCCAGATTGTTTTTTAACATTTAATTTAGTTTCTTCCTGTGCTTGGTTGAACATGGCCCTGTTATGGATTTCTACTCTAATGTACTCCAGCAGGTTCGGAGAGCAGGCCTTAGCGAGATGTGGAAGTTATAGAGGCCAGATCAATAGTCAAGGTCCTGACCCCTGCCTCTGATTTTGTACTTTGCCCTGAGGGTTTCTCCCCTTGAAAGTCCTGGACTGCTTTTAATGTGAAGACAAGTGCATTTTGACAACTTAGGCTGCCGTGGTGCATAACAGAGAGGTGTATCCATATCCACATCCCTTCTAGTTCAGTAGCTTTAATCCAGCTAGCATAATAGAAATGACCCTTCATGCATTTGATTAGCTGTAATGTGTCTCATGCTTCTAGACCTGATTGACCTTTTGAAACAGAGTGATAAGACAGACAAGACAGGAAGAGACACTAATAGAGACCTTTAGCTCCCTGTTTTAGCAGCAATAGAGAAAAAGTAAGACTGTACAAGTTAGGGAATTAAATCAAAAGCCTAAAAGGAATTTTAAGAGCGCACCAAAACAGAACAGCCATACATCCTATTTTATAACGACTATCACTCGTAATGTGTGCACTCTATCAAAGCGGGTGGAAACACATCACTCTCTGCTGGATGGAGAGAGTTATGAAGAATGCAGCCCACCAGTGATCCATACAGTCAGGAGAGACGTATGCACAATCTCGCAAATGTAGCTTTGCAGTGAGCAGAGAGTGTACTCAGCCGTTAAAGGTTACAGACATTGTATGCCAAATTACTGTTTGATTTACTCTGTACAAGCTGAGCTAGTCCCAGTAATCCAAAATGAAAAGAAATATAAATTGATCTAAAATAACAATGTGCAATCATTGGCTGCAGCTAAAAGAGGGGGAGTGATAGTTCACACCGTTTCAACAGTTATATTATTTTGCAGTAGTTCCTGGAGAATTAATTTATTGTTGCCTCCTTATAAATTATTGCAAGCTGTTTTCTAAGGGTGCATTCACATTACCTGGCCAATATTTATCCTTCAATCAACATCACTAAAATGGATTACCGGGGCACTATCACATTGCTGTTTGTGGGAGCTTGCTGTGCGCAAATTGGCTGCCGCGTTTCCTATATTACAACAGTAGCTACACTTCAAAAACTACTTTACTGGCTGAAAAGAACTTTGGGATGTGTGGTTGTCGTGAAAGGCGCTATATAAATGCAAGTCTTTCTTTTACAACTAAAGCATTGGTGCAAAGCAATTTCACTTTGCACAACACCGCAGTTATACGATAAATGCGGTCTGAATCCAGAGTCAGGACTCGACCTGACACTAGAGCAAAGGGGATTGAGACAGTCTGGAGGAGGAAGTCTTACGCTGATTCCCTTCAGAGTCACTTTGGGCCTTAACACATGATTTAAGCAACGCAAGTCCAGCTTTGGTGTGAAGCCTAAATTACTTTGCACTAATCAGGGGCAACAGTGGGAATCTGTAACACCTGCAATTGCAGGGAGCCCTGTGTAGTCCCGGAGGAAGGACACCTACACATTGCTGATCCCTGATCATGTTGTCAACTCTTTTTATATTGCCGATTGCAAGCATGTCTTTTGACAAGCGTACATGTGCGGGTTTGACACCAGATTAAATAGATGGTGTTTAGTATCATTGTCCATTAAATGTAGGGCCCCCAAACCAAACCTTTGCAAGGCAAATACTAAACTTATCGTATAAATGCAGCCTAGTAGGATCCTCAAATCCTGTAACAGACACCCAGATAGAACAAGAGAGACCTACCAAAACAGATGTTTTTAATAGTAGGAAGAGATGAGCAGAAATCGTCTCCAATTAAATATCGGGAAGATCGAAGCCATTGTCTTTGGTCACCACCACAAACTCCATTCCCTAGCCATTGACTCCATCCCTCTCCCTAGCATCTGTCTGAGGCTAAACCTACTGTTCGCAAACTCGGCGTCATATTTGACACTGAAATGAGCTTCCGGCCACATATCTGCAGCATAACTAAAACCGCATATTTCCACCTCCGTAACATTGCCCACCTTCACCCCTGCCTGAGCTCATCTGCCAATGAAGCCCTCGTCCATGCCTTTGTTACCTCTAGACACGACTACTCCAACACACTCCTGGCTGGCCTCCCACATTTTACCCTACGTAAACTTGAGGCCATCTAAAACTCGGCAGCCCATGCTCTAACTCGTACCAAGTCCCGTTCACTCATCACCCCTGTGCTCGGTGATCTACATTGGCTCCTGGTTAAGCAACGCCTCGATTTCAAAATTCTCATCCTTGTTTACAAATCCCTCCATGGCCTCGCCCCTCCCTATCTCTGTAATCTCTTTCAGCCTCACAGCGCCACGAGATGTCTGCGCTCCTTAAATTCTGCCCTGTTGAGCATCCTTGATTATAATTGCTCAACCATCGGTGGCTGTGACTTCAGCTGCCTGGGCCCCAACCTCTGGAACTCCCTCCCTAAACCTCCTCGCCTCTCTACCTCCCTTTCCTCCTTTAAGACGCTCCTTAAAACCTACCTCTTTAACCAAGCTTTTGATCATCCGCCGTAATTTCTTCTTATGTGGCTCGGAGTCAAATTTATATGTTTTGTCAAATAACACCTTGGGGCATTAAAAGCGCTATATAAATAAAAGTTGTTGTTGTTGTTGAGATATGTACTTTACAATATTTGAAATTTAAACAAGAATTAAATAGGAAAACAGGAGAAGGCTATTCCCAGCCGATGTGGACAAAGGTGATGGGTTCTTAGATGTTGTTTATTCTACACAGGAGGGAGGAACTGATACTGACTGTTCCCGAATACATCAAATATATTTAAAAGACAAACGTCATTAATACTTGCTTTATCTAACGAAGACTCCTTACTACAATTTTAAGAAGAACGCCTGCTGCTACAGTGTAATTCCTTATGACCCTTAAGAAAAAGATAGTTGCCTTTATATCGAATATTTAAAGCAGTCTGTCACCTTTAGGGTTACATTTTACATCTTTCAACAATGCGAGGAAGTTAAGTGTAATCAGCAGGAAATATAGTTTTATTTTGGATGATTTTGAAATTGGTTTCTAAAAGGTATAGCGTACCCTTAAAGTGTACTGCCTCCAATTTACAGTCTAACCTTATCTGCCAGCCCACTAATACGTACTTTTTATTCTGTCAAAGTGAACCTTTTTTCCCACTAGTCAATATATCACAAGCTGTTCTTTTCTTAACAATCCAGACGGACCAGACATTTGTGAAAGCTGAGGTAACTACAATCAAAAATGCTACATTTACCGAGTTTTTATCAAAGATTTCAATCCCCCTCATCCTTTGGAAAATGACCCTTTTATTTTGTTGTGGACATAAAATTATGGCCCTTGGAAAATTGGATGCGTTTCTGTTGAGGGAAATCAATTTTCTCACTGCCATATATGATCAACATGTCACAGCTATCAAAGAGATAATAATAGTAAAGCACAAGTAAAATGGTTGGTAATACCAGCTCCTGAAAAAGGAGCAAGATAACCCCCTTCTTTTGAAACATGTTTGCAATAATAATCAAAAAAAAAGCTATGCAAAAGGTTTTCTGAACTGTCTTCAGAGAAAATCCTCTTAAGCTTGTCCACTGACAGACTAAAGTGTTGATGAAACTGGGGCAGAAATTGATGCTTCCTGGAAAAGGTTTCAGCATTTTTAAAACCGCTGAAACTCCTCTCTCATCTTCTTGTTAATGGGAAGCTAATAGTAGACAAAATGTGACCAGCATGTGATGGCTCAGGAGGCTGCTTAGGGAGAGGTAATAGGGAGAGCACAGTGGCTGCATCTTAATTTAGTCTTGCAAACAAAAGGAAGCATCAAATCTGACCTCACTGCCAGAGTGTTAATGGTTATCTGCCCATCATTGCATGCCACTTAGCACTGTTTATGCCCCCACCTTTGGATCTATTCAGCATGAGTATGCATTAGTAAGACACGAGCAACCAAAACATTAAAGCAAATTTGGACGAAAACAGTCTTCGAGTCTTGTCTTCTAACAGTGCTCTGCAGTTTGTTGAATCAGATCATAGCCTAAAATGTCATCTTGCAGCAAAGGTAATGTGTGCTTTGTCACTCTGTAAGTAATGTGCACAGTTGTGTGAATTCTTGTAATGCAACTGGTTTAAAATAATAACACCTTCCATTCAATATTACAGGAATAGATCTATGAATAGAAAGAAAGAAAGACTTGCATTTATATAGTGCCTTTCACGACCACCAGAAAGCCACTCAAAGCGCTATACAGCCGATTAAGTACTTTTGGAGTGTAGTCACTGTGGGAAACACAGCAGCCAATTTGTACACAAACAAGCTCCCACAAACAGCAATGTGATAATGACCAGGTAATCTGTTTTTTCGTTATGTTGATTGAGGGATAAATATTGGCCAGGACACCGGGGATAACTCCCCCGCTCTTTTTTGAAATAGTGCCATGGGATCTTTTACGTCCACTTCAGAGAACAGACGGGACCTCAGTTTAACGACTCATCTGAAAGACAGCACTGTACAGGGGTATCAGCATAGATTTTTGTGCTAAATATATATCGAATGGCGATTAAATATTTCAAATGATTTAAGCTCTACACTATTTAAGAAAGGAATTATTAGCACATTCAAGAATAAATGACCATTCAATCCAATTATCACAGGTGTTAATTAATTATTCATCACATCCTATTAATGATTCATAAAAACTGGAATTCTTCATGAAATGTTCTTGATTGTAACAAAATCAACCATTTACACTTCTGATTGTGATTTGATGATATTTTATCTATACAACAGGCGTATATAGCATTAGTATTATAGACAAAAGAAAACCTGGTCTGAATAGATTAACTTGTTGATGCATTCTCCTGAAAGAAGTAAGAAATGTTTCCGATAAGTTGCAGAATGGTATGACCGACATTTGGTCAGCCAAAAACATGTAATTTGTAATTATTCTAAAATATACTTTGGAAATAAAATCTAATTCGCCTATTTTAAGTGCTGTGCTTCCAATAGTATTTTGTGGTGGGAGAGTCCTTGGAGATAGAACTGATTTGTAGGAGCCAGAAGTTATCAATGGCAATATTAGAAGACAAATGCTTAATTGGCTTGTATGACAAATTGGGTTATCACCTCCATTCAAATAAAGCGCAAATGAATGTCAAATCAGATGGCTGTGTGTCTCAGTCACTGTTAAACAATGATTTGCAGTGTAAAATATTATAAAAGCATTATTGCTATTAGCATAATGAATATGCCCCCTGTGCTTTGCAAAGCTTTATATTGTGTTTGAGTTATTGGAAAAAAACTATTTTCTAATAAACTAATTTTAGGCATGTAAGTAAGCTATAGTTAGCATACTTACAATATATAATAGTGCATGTATCAATATGATTAATAAATTTATAGTTCATGGGGGTTTTTTTAGTTGTAAGAGAAATTGTACTGGTTTGATTATCACAACTGATATTAAGATGCTTTCCGGGGGACGGTTAATACTTTCAGTATAAAGAATTCCCCCCACCCCCCAACCGCCCGCCCCTCACCTATGCACCAAAAAAAATATTGTGTGGGAGATGCACTCGTTTTGAGCATCCATTTTCAGCACCATGGAGATCTCCCATTTGGATCTCACCTCACACCAATGAGAATCCACTCTGAGAGCAACGGGCTTGATACAGATTCTTGTCCATCAGCTTTCAGGACCAGATGGTTCGAAATGAAACGAACTCCAGTTTTGTACAGAAATGACACCAAACATGGGCATCCCTCAAATGTTAAACTGCAGCCCTGTCTCCTGCTCAGCTGGACGTAAAAGATCCTGCAACACTGTTCAAAGAGCAGAAGAGTTATCCCGATATCCTGGCCAACATTTATCCCTCAACCAACATGACCGAGAAGTGATTAACTGGTCACCTTGCTGTGCACAAATTGGGTTTGCCTACAAAACAACAGTGAACTTACATAAGAACAGAACAAGGCCATTCAGCCCCTCCAGCCCATTCTGTCATTTGATTCCATAACGGTTGATCTGTACCTCAAATCCCTTTAACCTCCCTTAATCTATATCCCTTGATCTCCTGACCTAATTAAAATCTATCGATCCCAGTCCTGAAAATTTCAATTGACCCAGCATCTTGGGGAGAGAGTTCTGATTTCCACTGCTCTTTGTATGAAAAAGTGCCTCCAGAGTAATTTGTATTAATCCCTACTCTCTGTCTCCTGACAGGCGCTGTGCCTCAATGCGAGGAGTATTCGGAATAAGGTGGATGAATTAACTGCGCAGATAGCAGTTAATGGGTATGATGTAATTGGCATCACGGAGACATGGCTCCAGGCTGACCAAGGCTGGGAACTCAACATCGAGGGGTATTCAACATTTAGGAAGGATAGACAGAAAGGAAAAGGAGGCGGGGTGGCATTGCTGGTTAAAGAGGAAATTAATGCAATAGTAAGGAAGGACATTAAGCTTGGATAATGTGGAATCGGTATGGGTGGAGCTACGGAATACCAAGGGGCAGAAAATGCTAGTGGGAGTTGTGTACAGACCACCAAACAGCAGTAGTAAGGTTGGGGACAGCATCAAACAAGAAATTAGGAATGCGTGCAATAAAGGTACAGCAGTTATCATGGGTGACTTTAATCTACATATTGATTGGGCTAACCAAACTGGTAGCAATGCGGTGGAGGAGGATTTCCTGGAGTGTATTAGGGATGTTTTTCTCGACCAATATATCGAGGAACCAACTAGGGAGCTGGCCATCCTAGACTGGGTGATGTGTAATGAGAAAGGACGAATTAACAATCTTGTTGTGCGAGGCCCCTTGGGGAAGAGTGACCATAACATAGAAACATAGAAACATAGAAAATAGGTGCAGGAGCAGGCCATTCAGCCCTTCTAGCCTGCACCGCCATTCAATGAGTTCATTGCTGAACATGAAACTTCAGTACTCCCTTCCTGCTTTCTTGCCATAACCCTTGATCTCCCGAGTAGTAAGGACTTCATCTAACTCCCTTTTGAATATATTTAGTGAATTGGCCTCAACTACTTTCTGTGGTAGAGAATTCCACATGTTCACCACTCTCTGGGTGAAGAAGTTTCTCCTCATCTCGATCCTAAATGGCTTACCCCTTATCCTCAGACTGTGACCCCTGGTTCTGGACTTCCCCAACATTGGGAACATTCTTCCTGCATCTAACCTGTCTAAACCCGTCAGAATTTTAAATGTTTCCATGAGGTCCCCTCTCATTCTTCTGAACTCCAGTGAATACAAGCCCAGTTGATCCAGTCTTTCTTGATAGGTCAGTCCCACCATCCCGGGAATCAGTCTGGTGAATCTTCGCTGCACTCCCTCAATAGCAAGAATGTCCTTCCTCAGGTTAGGAGACCAAAACTGTACACAATACTCCAGATGTGGCCTCACCAAGGCCCTGTACAACTGTAGCAACACCTCCCTGCCCCTGTACTCAAATCCCCTCGCTATGAAGGCCAACATGCCATTTGCTTTCTTAACCGCCTGCTGTACCTGCATGCCAACCTTCAATGACTGATGTACCATGACACCCAGGTCTCGTTGCACCTTCCCTTTTCCTAATCTGTCACCATTCAGATAATAGTCTGTCTCTCTGTTTTTACCACCAAAGTGGATAACCTCACATTTATTCACATTATACTTCATCTGCCATGCATTTGCCCACTCACCTAACCTATCCAAATCACTCTGCAGCCTAATAGCATCCTCCTCGCAGCTCACACTGCCATCCAACTTAGTGTCATCTGCAAATTTGGAGATACTGCATTTAATCCCCTCATCTAAATCATTAATGTACAATGTAAACAGCTGGGGCCCCAGCACAGAACCTTGCGGCACCCCACTAGTCACTGCCTGCCATTCTGAAAAGTACCCGTTTACTCCTACTCTTTGCTTCCTGTCTAACATGGTAGAATTCTTTATTAAGATGGAGAGTGACACAGTTAGTTCAGAAACTAGGGTCCTGAACTTAAGGAAAGGTAACTTCGATGGTTTGAGGCATGAATTGGCTAGAATAGACTGGCAAATGATACTTAAACGGTTGACGGTGGATAGGCAATGGCAAACATTTAAAGATCACATGGATGAACTTCAACAATTGTACATCCCTGTCTGGAGTAAAAAATAAAATGGGAAAGGTGGCTCAACCGTAGCTAACAAGAGAAATTAAGGATAGTGTTAAATCCAAGGAAGAGGCATATAAATTGGCCAGAAAAAGCAGCAAACCTGAGGACTGGGAGAAATTTAGAATTCAAGAGAGGAGGACAAAGGATTTAATTAAGAGAGGGAAAATAGAGTACGAGAAGAAGCTTGCCGGGAACATAAAAACTTACTGCAAAAGCTTCTATAGATATGTGAAGAGAAAAAGATTAGTGAAGACAAACGTAGGTCCCTTGCAGTCGGATTCAGGTGAATTTATAATGGGGAACAAAGAAATGGCAGACCAATTGAACAAATACTTTGGTTCTGTCTTCATGAAGGAAGACACAAATAATCTTCCGGAAGTACTAGGGGACCGAGTGTCTCGTGAGAAGGAGGAACTGAAGGATATCCTTATTAGGCAGGAAATTGATGGGATTGAAGGCCAATAAATCCCCGGGGCCTGATAGTGTGCATCCCAGAGTACTTAAGGAACTGGCCCTAGAATTAGTGGATGCATTGGTGATCATTTTCGAACAGTCTATCGACTCTGGATCAGTTCCTATGGACTGGAGGGTAGCTAATGTAACACCACTTTTTAAAAAGGGAGGGAGAGAGAAAGCAGGTAATTATAGACTGGTTAGCCTGACATCAGTAGTGGGGAAAATGTTGGAATCAATTATTAAAGATGAAATAGCAGCGCATTTGGAAAGCAGTGACAGGATCGATCCAAGTCAGCATGGATTTATGAAAGGGAAATCATGCTTGACAAGTCTTCTGGAATTTTTTGAGGATGTAACTAGTAGAGTGGACAAGGAAGAACCAGTGGATGTGGTGCATTTAGACTTTTAAAAGGCTTTTGACAAGGTCCCACACAAGAGATTGGTGTGCAAAATCAAAGCACATGGTATTGGGGTAACTGACGTGGATAGAGAACTGGTTGGCAGACAGGAAGCAGAGAGTCTGGATAAACGGGTCCTTTTCAAAATGGCAGGCAGTGACTAGTGGGGTGCCGCAGGGCTCAGTGCTGGGACCCCAGCTCTTTACAATATACATCAGTAATTGGGATGAAGGAATTGAGTGTAATATCTCCAAGTTTGCAGATGACACTAAACTAGGTGGCGGTGTGAGCTGTAAGGGGGATGCTAGGAGGTTGCAGGGTTACTTGGACAGGTTAGGTGAGTGGGCAAATGCATGGCAGATGCAGTATAATGTGGATAAATGTGAGGTTATCCACTTTGGGGGCAAAAACGCGAAGACAGAATATTATCTGAATGGTCGCAGATTAGGAAAAGGGGAGGTGCAATGAGACCTGGGTGTCATGGTTCATCAGTCATTGAAAGTTGGCATACAGGTACAGCGGGTGGTGAAGATGGCAAATGGTATGTTGGCCTTCATAGCTAGGGGATTTGAGTATAGGAGCAGGGAGGTCTTACTGCAGTTGTACAGGGCCTTGGTGAGGCCTCACCTGGAATATTGTGTTGAGTTTTGGTCTCCTAATCTGAGGAAGGACGTTCTTGCTATTGAGGGAGTGCAGCGAAAGTTCACCAGACTGATTCCCGGGATGGCTGGACTGACATATGAAAAAAGACTGGATCAACTGGGCCTTTATACATTGGAGTTTAGAAGGATGAGAGGGGATCTCATAGAAACGTATAAGATTCTGACGGGACGGGACAGGTTAGATGCAGGAAGAATGTTCCCGATGTTGGGGAAGTCCAGAACCAGGGGACACAGTCTTAGGATAAGGAGTAGGCCATTTAGGACTGAGATGAGGAGAAACTTCTTCACTCAGAGTTGTTAACCTGTGGAATTCCCTGCCGCAGAGAGTTGTTGATGCCAGTTCATTGGATATATTCAAGAGGGAGTTAGATATGGCCCTTACGGCTAAGGGGATCAAGGGGTATGGAGAGAAAGCAGGAAAGGGGTACTGAGGGAATGATCAGCCATGATCTTATTGAATGGTGGTGCAGGCTCGAAGGGCCGAATGGCCTACTCCTGCACCTATTTTCTATGTTTCTATGTTTCCTTGCTTGCAATCAATTACCAATCCATGTCACAAGGTTATCTCCAATACTGTGCGCCTTTACTTTTGCTAATAATCTCGTGCTGAACCTTAGCAAATGCCTTCTGGAATTCTATATGGACAACATCCATAGTCTCTCCCCTGTTCATCGTGTTGGTGACCGCATCAAAAAATTCAACTAAATTAGTCAGGTCTTCTACCCTTTAAAATCCGATGCCATTCTTTGTGATCAGCTCAGATTTGATCAAGTGCTCAGTCACTCTGCCCTGATGATAAATTCTCGTAACATTCCTACAACTGACGTTAAACTGATGGCTCTGATCTTTCTCCCTGTCTCCTTTCTTAAATAATGGAGGGGACATTTACAATTTTCCAATCCAAGGGCATATTTCCTGAATCTAGAGAAATTTTGAAATTTATTACTCACCAATTATAACTAATTATGAATTCAATGGAAAGGTAATCCAGCGGAGTGTACAACGGGTGACCAATGAGCCATTGCCCATTTTGTGCTCCCGCCCCAGTTGAAATTCTACCCCACAATGTGCAATTATTTCCTGATAACAATATAACATAAGGGGGGAGAGAACTTTGCATGGTTTACGACTGCTGGGGGGGGGGGGGGGCATTGGGGGGGTGGCTGGTGCTATGGCTCCCATGAAGTGGCGCGCAGGAGTTAGCGGAGGATCAAAACCGGTAGTGCCGCACCCCCTCCGGTGCGCCTCCGGTGATGACATCATCACTGTGTGCGGCGGCTTGTTTTCACCCCACGGCAGAAATTGGGCAGCGCTCCGTGAGGCTGCCACGGGCAGTGTTGGCACCAGCCTCGCGGGTGGCGAATCGGGCCGCACTACGCTCGTGGGGCGAAAGTTAAAGGGGGAGGTACGCTGTGCATTTTGCGTTGTCCTTCGACTTACCGGTCCGGCCCCCATGTGGATTTCTGCAGGGTTCGTGCCACGATTGTGCAGCCCTGGAATCACCTCAGTGCTACGCGGAGAGGCCGCGTTGCGTCCTGAGTTGCACGCGCGCTTAGCATCCACAAGAGGAAGTGGAGTGCCCGACATCGCGCTCACTTCCTCTCGGGGACGCTTCTGGGGCAGGACCTCAGCGCGGGTGCAGGATGCCTCGCCTCCCCAGGGTTACCGGCCCCACCAAACGGTACGCAATTTCGGACCTAAGATGTTTGAGTGTAGAGGTGAAAATCAATGATAAATGAGCAGACGTGAAGTGAATGCGAGAAACAAAGGAAATTAGAGTAACAGGACATTATTGGCTGAATTTTAACTCCAATAATGGGTTGGGGTCGTGACAGAGGTTAAAATGCAAAAAATCTGGAACAGAAACCGAACAGCCTCGAACCCGCCCACTTCTGGTTTTAATGGAGGTGGGACAAGGGGCAGGCGACCAATCCGCTTGCGGGTAGCGGGTGGTTAATTTCAATATTATAATGAGGCTGCCTACCTTCATTTTGACAGTCATTCTATTTTTAACCACAGGCGGTCGGGTTTCCCAGTCCTCAGGAAACTCGGCGGCTGAAAGGAAGCGAGGAGGGCTGAATCCATGAGGTGAGTGTCTTTATAGCACAGCTTGTGGGCCAGGAGGAGCAGGAGAGCTTCAACCAGGCCCAAAAAGCTACCCAGTAAACGCAACCCCCCCCCAGCCCCCGCTATCTGTCTGCTCCCCACTCCCCCCACCCCCCACCCGATCACCATCTGAACCCCTGCCTGCAATCGCGATTCCACTGACTACCATCGGACCACCTGTATTTGGGACCCCTCTGCGATCGGGGACCCCCCGCCCGTGATCCGGTCCTCCCTCCCTCCCCGATCGCTCTCACTCCCCCAATACACTTACCTGCTCTTATAGGCTTCAGCGTTGTGAAGCAGGCTTCCCGTCTGGAAGATCTCCAGCCTGTCAATCAAGCTGCCTGTGGGTGGGAGCCCCTCAGGAAAATAAATAAAGGAGTCCTGTCGATAAAACTTGCCGGATATTCGGGAAATCCAGAAAAATGGGT
This sequence comes from Pristiophorus japonicus, assembly GCF_044704955.1. NCBI lineage: Eukaryota > Metazoa > Chordata > Chondrichthyes > Pristiophoridae > Pristiophorus > Pristiophorus japonicus. Next base: position 14,122,012 of record NC_091993.1, on the reverse strand, counting down.
TGCCTGACCTCACAACAGCCCCCCGTACGGAACTTGGCTCCAGATTAAAAATCAGGCCTGTGATACAGAGTACACTCACTACATTCATACAGAGATTATAATGAGTATACTATAGAAATAGTACCATTTTTTAATTGCGAAATCATGCTGAAAGCCATGGCAGGACATGGCAAAGAGCAAGTGAAAAAGCGAGGTAAATTACCAAGTAGTGATTAGGCTGCGTTTTAAAAGTCTATATATTACAGCAATACAATGTATTATGAGGTTCGGTGTCAAATTTTTAATCTCATAATATTCTTGTGAAACACCTTGGAACGTTTCACTCCAGAGGATATAGCGAAAAGAAGGAACTGGAGGAAATCCTTATTAGTCAGGAAATTGTGTTAGGGAAATTGATGGGATTGAAGGCCGATAAATCCCCAGGGCCTGATTGTCTGCATTCCAGGGTACTTAAGGAAGTGGCCCTAGAAATAGTGGATGCATTGGTGATCATTTTCCAACATTCGATTGACTCTGGATCAGTTCCTATGGACTGGAGGGTAGCTAATGTAACACCACTTTTTAAAAAAGGAGGGAGAGAGAAAACAGGGAATTATAGATCGGTTAGCCTGACATCCATCGGTGGTGGGGAAAATGTTGGAATCAATTATTAAAGATGAAATAGCAGCGCATTTGGAAAGCAGTGACAGGATCGGTCCAAGTCAGCATGGATTTATGAAAGGGAAATCATGCTTGATAAATCTTCTGGACTTTTTTTGAGGATGTACCTAGTAGAGTGGACAAGGGAGAACCAGTGGATGTGGTGTATTTGGACTTTCAAAAGGCTTTTGACAAGGTCCCATATAAGAGATTGGTGTGCAAAATTAAAGCACATGGTATTGGAGGTAATGTATTGATGTGGATAGAAAACTGGTTGGCAGACAGGAAGCAAAGAGTCGGGATAAACGAGTCCTTTTCAGAATGACCAGTGGGGTGCCGCGGGGTTCAGTGCTGGGACCCCAGCTCTTTACAATATACATTAATGATTCAGATGAAGGAATTGAATGTAATATTTCCAAGTTTGCAGACGACACTAAGCTGGATGGGGGTGTGAGCTATGAGGAGGATGCTAAGAGGCTGCAGGCTGACTTGGACAGGTTAGGTGAGTGGGCAAATGCATGGCAGAGGCAGTATAATGTGGATAAATGTGAGGTTATCCACTTTGGGGGCAAAAACAGAAAGATAGAATATTATCTGAATGGTGACAGATTAGGAAAAGGGGAGGTGCAATGAGACCTGGGTGTCATGGTACATCAGTCATTGAAGGTTGGCATGCAAGTACAGCAGGCAGTGAAGAAGGCAAATGGTATGTTGGCCTTCATAGCTAGAAGGTTTAAGTATAGGAGCAGGGAGGTCTTACTGCAGTTGTACAGGGCCTTGGTGAGGCCACACCTGGAATATTGTGTTCAGTTTTGGTCTCCTACTCTGAGGAAGGACGTTCTTGCTATTGAGGGAGTATAGCGAAGGTTCACCAGACTGATTCCCGGGATGGCAAGACTGACATATGAGGAGAGACTGGATCAACTGGGCTTGTATCCATTGGAGTTTAGAAGAATGAGAGGGGATCTCATAGAAACATATAAAATTCTGACGGGATTGGACAGGTTAGAGGCAGGAAGACAGTTCCCGTTGCTGGGGAGTTCCAGAACCAGGGGTCGCAGTCTAAGAATAAGGGGTAAGCCATTTAGGACTGAGATGAGGAGAAACTTCTCCACTCAGAGAGTGGTTAACCTGTGGAATTCTCTACTGCAGAAAGTTGTTGAGGCCAATTCGTTAGATATATTCAAGAGGGAGTTAGATATGGCCCTTATGGCCAAAGGGATCAAGATGTATGGGGAGAAAGCAGGAAAGGGGTACTGAGGTTGAATGATCAGCCATGATCTTATTGAATGGCGGTGCAGGCTCGAAGGGCCGAATGGTCTACTCCTGCACCTATTTTCTATGTTTCTATGTTTCTACCCACTGAGCCACGGCCGACACCGTCTGGCACAATGCTGTCAATAAACACTCTGGTTTTCCAACTCGGGTGGATTGGGTTAAAATCGCTCCATTTTGACTTTGTCCTCAAGGCCCGACAGGTTCTCATCATCATCATCGGCAGTCTCTCGGAATCAAGGAAGATTTGCTTCCACTCCTGAAGTGAGTTCTTTGGTGGCTGAACAGTCCAATACGAGAGCCACAGACCCTGTCACAGGTGGAACAGGTTCTAAGCTGTGGGCCAAAGCCATCCTTTTTAGCATAAACATCAAATCCACACCCCGTTTGAATGAAAAGTGAGGAGCAGATTTCCCTATTTTGCATTTGACGTAAATAGTCATCTGGGCAGAGCGCAGAGAGGAACATCTGTTGAGCACAGGTCACATCCTTGTAACTGACAAAGGGCCGTGCTTTACCAGTGCCGAGTTCAAGGAGTTCATGACCCACAATGGGATCAAACATGTCACATCTGCCCTGTTTAAACCAGCGTCCAATGGTCAGGCAGAACGAGTAGTTCAAATAATCAAGCAGAGCTGGAAAAAGGTAACTGAAGGCTCACTGCAGATTCACTTATCCCGAGTCCTGCTCAGTTACCGCACAAGACCCCACTCGCTCACTGGGGTCCCTCCTGCTGAACTGCTCATGAAAAGGGCACTTAAGACCAGGCTCTCATTAGTCCACCTTGATCTACACGAACAGGGAGAGAGCAGGCGGCTTCAACAGAATACATATCATGATCGCGCAAATGTGTCACGCGAAATTGAGATAGGCCATCCTGTATTTGTGTTGAACTATGGACAAGGTGCCAAGTGGCTTCCTGGCACTGTTTTGGCCAAAAAGGGGAGTAGGGTGTTTGTGGTCAAACTTTCAAATGGACTCACCTGCAGGAAACACTTGGACCAAACCAAACTCAGATTTACGAACTATCCAGAACAACCCACAATAGACTCCACCTTTTTCGACCCTCCAACACACACACACAAGCGGCAACTGACCCAGCGGTTGACCACGAAGCTCAACCCTTTACCCGCAGCAGCCCAGCACGACTCACCACCCCCAGCAGCCCAGCAAGGCCAGCTGCGCAGCAGCCCAGCGAGGGCCCAACAAATGACTCACCAAAACCAGCATTTGCACCGAGACGATCAACCAGGGTAAGGAAGGCCCCAGATAAACTCACATTGTAAATAGTTACACTGCTGACTTTGGGAGGGAGTGTTGTTATGTATGTAAACCTGTAAATACCATGTCTAACCACCAGAGGGCTTATGCCCTGGAGTCTCACGGGATCCCACAATCCCTTGGGAGCACCTGTACATAAGGAGGCCTCACAGGCTGGAGAGGCACTCTGAGATCTGTAATAAAGGACTACGGTCACACCTTACTTTGAGCTTGCAGTAACTGGTCTGACTCTTTATTCAAGACATAACAGAGAGGTTGCTTAACCGGGAGCCAATGTTGGTCACGAGCACAGGGGTGATGGGTGAGTGGCACTTGGTGCGAGTTAGGACATGGGATGCCGAGTTTGAGGATGACCTCAAGTTTACATAGGGTAATATCCAATGCAATGCTTTGTGATCAATCCCTTCATGTTTCACATTTGATGCACTTAGCTACATAATTGTCAAGAAGTATTCAGAAATAATTGTGGGCCAGTAGCACATGGTTGAGGGATATTGTGCAATGAACAGCACACAAAACATACTAAAGGCGGACAAGTCCCCTGGACCTGACGGCTTACATCCTAAGGTCTTAAGAGAAGTAACAGCAGGGATAGTGAATGCATTGGTTGTAATCTAGCAAAATTCCCTGGATTCTGGGGAGGTCCCAGCAGATTGAAAAACTGCAAATGTAACATCCCTATTTAAAAAAGGAGGCTGGCAGAAAGCAGGAAACTATAGACCAGTTAGCCTAACATCTGTCGTTGGGAAAATGCTGGAGTCCATTATTAAGGAAGCAGTAGCAGGATATTTGGAAAAGCATAATTCAGTCAAGCAGCGTCAGCATGGTTTTCTGAAAGGGAAATCATGTCTGATAAATTTGCTGGAGTTCTTTGAGGATGTAACGTGCAGGGTGGATAAAGGGGAACCAGTGGATGTGGTGTATTTGGATTTCCAGAAAGCATTTGATAAGGTGCAACATAAAAGGTTACTGCACAAGATAAAAGTTCACAGAGTTGGGGGTAATATATTAGCATGGATAGAGGATTAGCTAACTAACAGAAAACAGAGAGTCGGGATAAATGGGTCATTTTCCGGTTGGCAAACCGTAACTAGTGGGGTGCCACAGAGATCAGTGCTGGGGCCTCAACTATTTACAATCTATATCAATGACTTGGATGAAGGGACCGAGTGTAATGCATCTAAGTTTGCTGATGATATAAAGATGGTTAGGAAAGCAAATTGTGAGGAGGACACAAAAAATCTGCAAAGGCATATAGACAGGCTAAGTGAGTGGGCAAAAATTTGGCAGATGGAGTATAATGTGAGGAAATGTGAGGTTATCCACTTTGGCAGAAAAAATAGAAAAGCAAATTATAATTTAAATGGAGAAAAATTGCAAAGTGCTGCAGTACAGAGGGTTCCATGTGCATGAAACACAAAAAGTTAGTACCAGCGAGTAATCAGGAAGGCAAATGAATGTTAGCCTTTACTGTGAAGTAGATTGAATATAAAAGTAGAGAAGTCCTGCTACAACTGTACAGGGTGTTGGTGAAGCCACACCTGGAGTACTGCATACAGTTTTGGTCTCCGTATTTAAGGAAGGATATACTTGCATTGGAGACTGTTCAGAGAAGGTTCACTAGGTTGATTCTGGAGATGAGGAGGTTGACTTATGAAGATAGGTTGAGTAGGTTGGGCCTCTACTCATTGGAGGTCAGAAGAATGAGAGATGATCTTATCGAAACATATAAGATAATGAGTGGGCTCGACAAGGTGGATGCAGAGAGGATATTTCCACTCATTGGGGAAACTAAAACTGGGGGGCATAGACTCAGAATAAGGGGCCGCCTATTTAAAACTGAGATGAGGAGGATTTTCTTCTCTTAGAAGGTTGTAGATCTGTGGAATTCTCGGCCTCAGAGAGCTGTAGAGGCTGGGTCATTGAATATATTTAAGGAGGCGATAGACAGATTTAAAGCGAATAAAGGGTTATAGGGAGCAGGCAGGGAAGTGGAGTTGAGTCCATGATCAGATCAGCCATGATCTTATTAAATGGCAGAGCAGGCTCGAGGGGCCAAATAGCCTACTCCTGCTCCTAGTTCTTATGTTTCTTATTTGAGGTGCTTTTAACTGGAAGCACTCCATGCATTCTCTACTTACAACTAGAATGTTCCAGCTTGCACACAGTAATGAAAAGGTGGTTTGGCAGAAGCTAAACTTTGCCAGAGATAGGCTTGCTTCGAGCAAGTTCCTAAGGTAATCAGAAAGAAGTGAAATATTACAAGAGGAAATAGGAGGTGTATGGGGTTGCTGACCCATCCACCTCCATGGCACGAACCTGGTATTGCAGTACTTCCAGGAACGGTGCTTGGGCTCTAGGCCTTTTGGCTAAGAGCATTAGCGCAGGGTGATCCTTGATGTGTGCAAGGTGACCTCTGGCGTTTGTGATCTGACAAAGAATTGGAAAGATTGGCTACGAAAAATTTAAAAAGTAAAAAAAAAATTACAAGTCAAGTTCCATTTGACAAACTTAACAAGAGATCACAGTGAACTACCACTTACTGATATAAGAAAAACGAGTAGACTTCCTGAAGGCAATATGAATCACCTTGTTCCCAATCCCATGTTTCTCTTGGTGTTCTGAACAGTGTGATCATCGATATGGAGCTGTTGGGACCTGGATGACCTTTTATTCCGACACAAAGTTCCTTTTCCTAAGAGGAAAACTTAATTTTTTTCCATCAATGTCGACAATTTGGAGAACCGAAGGTGGCCGTGTTTCTGAGCCACATGCTCTCGGCCAACACTAGGGCTATATTTTTATTTTATGAGTGAAGGACATATTTTATAGAAATGACCAAATCTAAATCAAAAGGGCAAGGTGGGCTTTGATTTTCAAAGGCCCGATATTTACAGAGAGGCAGGGAGGATGTGGGGTAAAGGCAGACAACAGCTGAAGAGCCCGGCTAGGCCAGGGACATGGAGGTCCTGCCGATCATAACGGCAGGACTTCGTTAGCATTTTGTATCTCCGTCTCCCGTCCGGCAGAATGGCCAAGCGGGCAGGAACACCAGCAGCAGGCAGTCCCTGGCAAGCTGGAGGTGGTAGCTTGGTGATCGGTGCTGGAAGGGGTGGGGAGGGAGGAAGCCGGCAATTAGGTCAATAGGGGAGGCTGAAGGCTTCTGTGATGGGCCTGGGGGTAGGGAGAGGACTCTTGCTCCTCTTGACCCACAAGGAGTGCTGACATTGGGGAGCCTGCAGCTCCTGCCCCTGTTACAATGCCGAGTTTCCTGACCCCAGGGTGACCTGTGCAGCAGCAGGAAATTTCAAATCGGGCTCCCAGTTGCATTGTGGGAGCCCGATTGAAATATGTTCATTAACCGTCGGGTCACTTGGGCCGCTCGATACCCGCCATCGTAAAAATGGCACCGGGCGCGAGCGAGATGGGTTAGGGTCGCACTCCGCACATTTCACTTCTTCAACCCCTCAGCCCCCGAAACTCTCCCACCCATCGTGTGGGAGGGAGGGGGTTAATACTGAGGCCAACGTTTCTGTGCAATCTGAATTTGATAGCAGTAGTATAAGATAAGTGGCCAATGGCAACAGGTCTGCAATAATGCTACTTGCACACTTTTTAAGAAGTTAACTCATACAGATCACAAATATTTTGTTCATCCAGCTGTAGACTGCATAGATCTTGAACAGAATGGCACAACAGAGATATTGGGAACCTCACTTCACTAAAAGTTGTGACACAGGTTAGCAAGGCTGTGAAAAAAGCAAACCTAGCACTAGGGTTTATTTCCCGAGGAATATGGGCTGGATTTTCGGGTGGTTTGTGACCGGGTTTTCGCCACATTTTGATCCTCCGTGGCAGAAACCCAGTCGCGATCCTCGGCTCTTTGTTTGCGGCGGCGAAGGGACATGCCACCAGGGAGAGCTGCGCCGGACGTGTAACGAAGCGGATTGCATTACGGTTCGAGTTTCAAAACTCACCCGACCCGTAAGCCGTACCCCAAACAGCGACAGGTAAAACCGAGCAGTGCAGCCCTGCCAGCAGCGGTAAGTTGGAAAACCTGCAAAAAAGGTAAGTTAAAGTTTTTATTTTTTCTTTTTTTTTTGCAGCGATTTCTTAGCTAAGGGTCTTGGTAATGTTGTTTGAATGCTTTTTTGAATTTTTTTTTCCCTCCCAAGGCCTCTCTCACAGCGCGAACGACCCCCCACTAAAGTTGGCGAGGATTGCGCTTTGCGCCCCGAATAATTGTGCAACGCCTCCCTTTGCGATGCACCCCTGGTGCAGACACCAAAGGCCAAAAGTTCGGCCTAAAATCAGTAACTCAGCAAAAACGTGTCGCTTACCTTTTCGCCCAAAAACCCCCCCCAAACCTGAAAATCCAGAATTGAAAAGTCGGGAAGTTGTGCTAAACCTGTATCGAACCTTGGTTAGAGCACACTTGGAGTACTGTGTACAGTTCAGGTTGCCATATTATAAAAAGGAAATAGAGGTACGGGAGAGGCTGCAGAGAAGATTTACAAGGATGATATCAGAAATACGAGGGTACACATATCAGGAAAGGATGAACTTTTCTCTTGAAAAATGAAAGCTGAGGGGTGACCTAATAGAACATAAGAACATAAGAAATAGGAGCAGGATCGGGTATACGGCCCCTCAAGCCTGCTCCGCCATTTAATATGATCATGACTGATCCGATCATGGACTCAGGTCCACTTCCCTGTGCGCTCCCCATAACCCCTTATTCCCTGATCTATTAAGAAACTGTCTATCTCTGTCTTAATTCCATTCAATGTCCCAGCTCCACAGCTCTCTGAGGCAGCGAATTCCACAGATTTACAGCTCTCTGAGAAAAGAAATTCTTCCTCGTCTCAGTTTTAAATGGGCGGCCCCTTATTTTAAGATTATGCCCCCTAGTTCTAGTCTCCCCTATCAGTGGAAACATCCTCTATGCATCCACTTTGTCAAGCCCCCTCATAATCTCATACATTTCGATAAGATCACCTCTCATTCTTCTGAATTCCAATGAGTAGAGTCCCAACCTGCTCAACCTTTCCTCGTAGGTCAACCCATTCATCTCTGGAATCAACCTTCTCTGAACTGCCTCCAAAGCAAGTATATCCTTTCCTAAATATGGAAACCAAAACTGCACGCAGTATTCCAGGTATGTCCTCACCAATATCCTGTAAAACTGTAGCAAGACTTCCTTGCTTTTATACTCCATCCCCTTTGCCATAAAGGCCAGGATTCCATTGGCCTTCCTGATCACTTGCTGTACCTGCATACTAACCTTTTGTGTTTCATGCACAAGTACCCCCAGGTCCCGCTATACTGCAGCACTTTGCAATTTTTCTCCATTTAAATAATAACTTGCTCTTTGATTTTTTTCTCCCCAAGTGCATGACCTCACACTTTCCAACATTACATTCCATCTGCAAAATTTTTGCCTACTCATTTAGCCTGTCTATGTCCTTTTGCAGATTTTTTGTGTCCTCCTCACATATTGCTTTTCCTCCCATCTTTGTATCGTCAGCAAACTTGATGCATTACACTCAGTCCCTTCTTCCAAGTCATTAACATAGATTGTAAATAGTTGGGGTCCCAGCACTGATCCCTGCAGCAGCCCATTAGTTACTGATTGCCAACCCGAGAGTGAACCCTTTATCCCGACTCTCTGTTTTCTGTTCATTAGCCAATCCTTTATCCATACTAATATATTACCCCCAATCCCGTGAACTTTTATCTTGTGCAGTAGCCTTTTATGTGGCACCTTGTCAAATGCCTTCTGGAAGTCCAAATATACCACATCCACTGGTTCCCCTTTATCCACCTTGTTCGTTACATTCTCAAAGAATTCCAGCAAATTTGTCAAACATGGCTTCCCTTTCATAAATCCTTGCTGACTCTGCCTGACTGAATTATGTTTTTCCAAATGTCCTGCTACTGCTTCTTTAATAATGGACTCCAACATTTTCCCAACCACAGACGTTAGACTAACTGGTCTATAGTTTCTTGATTTTTTTTAAACAGCAGCGTTACATTTGCAGTTTTCCAATCTGCTGGGACCTCCCCAGAATCCAGGGAATGTTGGTAAATTACAACCAATGCATCCACAATCCCTGCCGCTACTTCTCTTAAGACCCTAGGATGCAAACCATCAGGTCCAGGGGATTTATCCGCCTTCAGTTCCATTATCTTACTGAGTACCACCTCCTTAGGTGATTGTGATTGTGTTAAGTTCCTCCCCCCCCGCCCTATAGCCCCTTGTCTATCCACTGTTGGAATATTGTTAGTGTCCTCTACCGTAAAGACTGATACAAAATATTTGTTCAGAGTTTCTGCCACCTCCATGTTCCTCATTACTAATTCCTCGGTCTCGTCCTCTGAGCATTTACTTTAGCCACTCTTTTCCTTTTTATATACCTATAGAAACACTTGCGATCTGTTTTGATTTTTCGTGCTAGTTTACTTTCATAGTCTATCTTCCTTTTCTTAATCATTTTTTTAGTCATTCTTTGCTGGCTATTAAAAGCTTCCTAATCTTCTGTTCTCCCACTAGTTTTGGCCACTTTGTATGCCCTTGTTTTTAATTGGATACCGTCCTTTATTTCTTTAGTTAGCCTTTAAAATTATGAAAGGTTTTGATAGAGGAGATATAGAGAGAATGTTTTCACAAAGAGCAAAACTAGAGGCCATCAATATAAAATAGTCACCAAGAAATGCTCTAGGGAATTCAGAAGAAGCTTCTTTACCCAGAGAGTAGTGAGAATGTGGAACTCGCTGCCACAAGGAGTGGTTGAAGCGAATAGTATCGATTCATTTAAGGGGAGGATAGACAAGCATATGAGGGAGAAGGAAATCGAGGGTTATGTAGATAGATTTAGATGAGGAAAGATGGGAGGAGGCTCGATTGGATTCCAGAGTTTGGGGCTGAGGCAACAGAAGGCACCCCCACCAATGGTTGAGCGATTATAATCAGGGGTGCTCAAGAGGGCAGAATTAGAGGAGCACAGACATCTCGGGAGGTTGTGGGGCTGGAGGAGATTACAGAGATAGGGAGAGGCCATGGAGGGATTTGAAAACAAGTATGAGAATTTTGAAATCGAGGCATTGCTCATGTAAGTCAGCGAGCACAGGGATGATGGGTGAGCGGGACTTGGTGCGAGTTAGGACACAGACAGCCGAGTTTTGGATCACCTCTAATTTATGTAGGGTAGAATGTGGGAGGCCAGTCAGGGGTGCATTGGAATAGTCAAGTCGAGAGGTAACAAAGGCATGGATGAGAGCTTCAGCAGCGGATGAGCTGAGGCAGAGGGCGGAGACGGGCGATGTTACAGAGGTGGAAATAGGCGGTTTTAGTTATGCTGTGGATATGTGGTCGAAAGCTCATTTCAGGGTCAAGTATGACACCAAGGTTGCGAACAGTTTGGTTCAGCCTAAAACAGAAGTTGGGGAGAGGGATGGAGTCAGTGACTAGCGAACGGAGTTTGTGGCGGGGAACGGAAAACAATGGCTTCGATCTTCCCAATATTCAATTGGAGAACATTTCTGCTCATCCAGAACTGGATATAGGACAAGCAGTCTGACAATTTAGAGACCGAGACGGGGTCGAGAAAAGTGGTAGTGAGGTAGAGCTGGGTGTCATCAGTATAGAGGAGAAATGCTTGTACAACTTTCTGGAACTTTCCTTTATTGTTGAGGATGTCATAGTGAATTTTCCTCTTCAATGAATACTGCAACAAGAACCTATTGTAACATTTGACCTTGAGACTTAGTGAATTAAACAGCATGAAGCAGTTCAAGTCTGCACAGGAGCAAAGGCTCGGGCACTTCTCAGAAACACTCTACAACTGGGCATCTGTAGATCTCGACAACTGACTGAATACCCCATTGTGACTATAATCTTGAATCTACAGTCCACTCGATAATTTAAAGCCATGATTACAGATTTGCTTTCTTCATATTTTCTTCAGTTTAAGCAAATGCTTGCTTTCAGATATTAAACAATATTGTCACAAAATCTTATCAGAATCAGATGTTTGACATTGTGTGTCAAATATTGTGACATCAATAAATATTTGCTTTGGGCTTCGGCTTGTTTTATGCCCACAGACTGAAGAGAATGTGTTCTTATCACTGGCCTTGGATTAAATAAATTTAAGGGAAAGTTTGGGCCCATTTTGGGAACAAGTCCAGCCCCAGCTGAATTGAACCGGTTTCTTTTGGTTAATCAGTAACTGCTTGCACTGTGTAAGTGTTTACACTGATTAGAGGTTATTAAGGGTGGCATTTCTTGACACAGGCACTCTGCTGTCAGATCCAAAAGGTGACAATAGCCCGGATATTGTTGCGGTGATGAGGGCGAATGGTCAGCATAACTTCAGGATTTAGCGCCAGACGCTAATGGTTTCAAACTTTAAAGAAATTTGGCGGTAGCACTCAAGGAAGGAGGTGGATCGGTAAATCAGGCGCTCCACTTCCTGCCTGGAGCGCAATGGGCAGCGGGCGGTGTGTGGAGCAGCGTTGCACACCGGGCCGTGCAGCGCTGCTGCTTTGAACGGCTCCCTCCCTCTGCAACGGAAAAAAAAACGTAACCTCCTCCGCGACAGCAGCCGCCACCCTGCCCAATCAGCCCGGCATTCAAGCAGAGTGTCGGGCTGATCGACCACCGGCAGGAACTGGCGAAAAAAACCTGCAAAAGAGAAGCTAAGTTATTATTTTACTTGTCTCGGCCACCGCGCCTTTAAGTATCACCGATGCACGCCTCCTGCAGCTGTCGCTTTTTTGCCCTGCGCTGCGCAGGGGGCGGAAGGCAATTTTGAGTCCAGGGCGTTACCGGGGGTGATGCGCATGCAAAGGAGGGCAGGAAAAAGAGTGGGAGCGCGATAGTGATAGGGGATTCGATGGTGGGGGGAATAGATAGGCGTTTCTGCGGACGCAACCGAGACTCCAGGATGGTATGTTGCCTCCCTGGTGCAAGGGTCAAGGATGTCTCGGAGCGGGTGCAGGACATTCTGAAATGGGAGGGAGAACAGCCAGTTGTCGTGGTGCACATTGGTACCAACGACATAGGTAAAAAAAGGGATGAGGTCCTACGAAAAGAATTTAAGGAGCGAGGAGCTAAATTAAAAAGTAGGACCTCAAAAGTAGTAATCTCGGGATTGCTACCAGTGCCACGTGCTAGTCAGAGTAGGACTCGCAGGATAGCGCAGATGAATACATGGCTTGAGCAGTGGTGCAGCAGGGAGGGATTCAAATTCTTGGGGCATTGGAACCGGTTCTGGGGGAGGTGGGACCAGTACAAACCGGACGGTCTGCACCTGGGCAGGTCCGGAACCAATGTCCTAGGGGGAGTGTTTGCTAGTGCTGTTGGGGAGGAGTTAAACTAATATTGCAGGGGGATGGGAACCTATACAGGGAGACAGAGGGAGACAAAAATGAGGCAAAAGCAAAAGACAGAAAGGAGATGAGGAAAAGTGGAGGGCAGAGAAACCCAAGGCAAAGAACAAAAAGGGCCACTGTACAGCAAAATTCTAGAAGGACAAAGGGTGTTAAAAAAGCAAGCCTGAAGGCTTTGTGTATTAATGCAAGGAGTATCCGCAATAAGGTGGATGAATTAACTGTGCAAATAGATGTTAACAAATATGATGTGATTGGGATTACGGAGACGTGGCTCCAGGATGATCAGGGCTGGGAACTCAACATCCAGGGGTATTCAACATTCAGGAAGGATAGAATAAAAGGAAAAGGAGGTGGGGTAGCATTGCTGGTTAAAGAGGAGATTAATGCAATAGTTAGGAAAGACATTAGCTTGGATGATGTGGAATCTATATGGGTAGAGCTGCAGAACACTAAAGGGCAAAAATCGTTAGTGGGAGTTGTGTACAGACCTCCAAACAGTAGTAGTGATGTTGGGGAGGGCATCAAACAGGAAATTAGGAGTGCATGCAATAAAGGTGCAGCAGTTATAATGGGTGACTTTAATATGCACATAGATTGGGCTAGCCAAACTGGAAGCAATACGGTGGAGGAGGATTTCCTGGAATGCATAAGGGATGGTTTTCTAGACCAATATGTCGAGGAACCAACTAGGGGGGAGGCCATCTTAGACTGGGTGTTGTGTAATGAGAGAGGATTAATTAGCAATCTCATTGTGCGAGGCCCCTTGGGGAAGAGTGACCATAATATGGTGGAATTCTGCATTAGAATGGAGAATGAAACAGTTAATTCAGAGACCATGGTCCAGAACTTAAAGAAGGGTAACTTTGAAGGTATGAGGCATGAATTGGCTAAGATAGATTGGCTAATGATACTTAAGGGGTTGACTGTGGATGGGCAATGGCAGACATTTAGAGACCGCATGGATGAATTACAACAATTGTACATTCCTGTCTGGCGTAAAAATAAAAAAGGGAAGGTGGCTCAACCGTGGCTATCTAGGGAAATCAGGGATAGTATTAAAGCCAAGGAAATGGCATACAAATTGGCCAGAAATAGCAGCGAACCTGGAGACTGGGAGAAATTTAGAACTCAGCAGAGGAGGACAAAGGGTTTGATTAGGGCAGGGGAAATGGAGTACGAGAAGAAGCTTGCAGGGAACATTAAGGCGGATTGCAAAAGTTTCTATAGGTATGTAAAGAGAAAAAGGTTAGTAAAGACAAACGTAGGTCCCCTGCAGTCAGAATCAGGGGAAGTCATAATGGGGAACAAAGAAATGGCAGACCAATTGAACAAGTACTTTGGTTCAGTATTCACTAAGGAGGACACAAACAACCTTCCGGATATAAAAGTGGTCAGAGGGTCTATTAAGGAGGAGGAACTGAGGGAAATCTTTATTAGTCGGGAAATTGTGTTGGGGAAATTGATGGGATTGAAGGCCGATAAATCCCCAGGGCCTGATGGACTGCATCCCAGAGTACTTAAGGAGGTAGCCTTGGAAATAGCGGATGCATTGACAGTCATTTTCCAACATTCCATTGACTCTGGATCAGTTCCTATCGAGTGGAGGGTAGCCAATGTAACCCCACTTTTTAAAAAAGGAGGGAGAGAGAAAGCAGGGAATTATAGACCGGTCAGCCTGACCTCAGTAGTGGGTAAAATGATGGAATCAATTATTAAGGATGTCATAGCAGCGCATTTGGAAGGTGGTGACATGATAGGTCCAAGTCAGCATGGATTTGTGAAAGGGAGATCATGCTTGACGGATCTTCTGGAATTTTTTGAGGATGTTTCCAATAAAGTGGACAAAGGAGTACCAGTTGATGTGGTATATTTGGACTTTCAGAAGGCTTTCGACAAGGTCCCACACAGGAGATTAATGTGCAAAGTTAAAGCACATGGGATTGGGGGTAGTGTGCTGACGTGGATTGAGAACTGGTTGTCAGACAGGAAGCAAAGAGTAGGAGTAAATGGGTACTTTTCGGAATGGCAGGCAGTGACTAGTGGGGTACCGCAGGGTTCTGTGCTGGGGCCCCAGCTGTTTACATTGTACATTGATGATTTAGACGAGGGGATTAAATGTAGTATCTCCAAATTTGCGGATGACACTAAGTTGGGTGGCAGTGTGAGCTGCGAGGAGGATGCTATGAGGCTACAGAGTGACTTGGATAGGTTGGGTGGGTGGGCAAATGCGTGGCAGATGAAGTATAATGTGGATAAATGTGAGGTTATCCACTTTGGTGGTAAAAACAGAGAGACAGACTATTATCTGAATGGTGACAGATTAGGAAAAGGGAAGGTGCAACGAGACCTGGGTGTCATGGTACATCAGTCATTGAAGGTTGGCATGCAGGTACAGCAGGCGGTTAAGAAAGCAAATGGCATGTTGGCCTTCATAGCGAGGGGATTTGAGTACAGGGGCAGGGAGGTGTTGCTACAGTTGTACAGGGCCTTGGTGGGGCCACACCTGGAGTATTGTGTACAGTTTTGGTCTCCTAACTTGAGGAAGGACATTCTTGCTATTGAGGGAGTGCAGCGAAGATTCACCAGACTGATTCCCGGGATGGTGGGACTGACCTATCAGGAAGGACTGGATCAACTGGGCTTGTATTCACTGGAGTTCGGGGGAGTGAGAGGGGACCTCATGGAAACGTTTGGAATTCTGACGGGTTTGGACAGGTTGGATGCAGGAGGAGTGTTCCCAATGTTGGGGAAGTCCAGAACCAGGGGTCACAGTCTAAGGATAAGGGGTAAGCCATTTAGGACCGAGATAAGGAGAAACTTCTTCACCCAGAGAGTGGTGAACCTGTGGAATTCTCTACCACAGAAAGTAGTTGAGGCCAATTCACTAAATATATTCAAAAGGGAGTTAGATGAAGTCCTTACTACTCGGGGGATCAAGGGGTATGGCGTGAAAGCAGGAAGTGGGTACTGAAGTTTCATGTTCAGCCATGAACTCATTGAATGGCGGTGCAGGCTAGAAGGGCTGAATGGCCTGCTCCTGCACCTATTTTCTATGCTCCCCTGGGAGGACAGACGCACCAACGTCAGTGTCCTCGATCAGGCCAACATCCCCAACATCAAAGCACTGACCACACTCGACCAGCTCCGTTGGGCGGGCACATTGTTCGAATGCCCCTTGCGAGACTCCCAAAGCAACTGCTCTATTTGGAACTCCTACACAGCAAGCGAGCCCCTGGTGGACAGAGGAAACGTTTCAAGGGCACCCTCAAAGCCTCCCTGATAAAATGCAACATCCCCACTGACACCTGGGAGTCCCTGGCCAAAGAGTGCCCTAAGTGGAGGAAGAGCATCCGGGAGGGCGCTGAGCACCTCGAGTCTCGTCGCCGAGAGCGTGCAGAAAACAAGCGCAGGCAGCGGAAGGAGCGTGCGGCAAACCAGACTCCCCACCCACCCTTTCCTTCAACCACTGTCTGTCCCACCTGTGAGAGAGACTGTAATTCCCGTATTGGACTGTTCAGTCACCTGAGAACTCACTTTTGGAGTGGAAGCAAGTCTTCCTCAATTTCGAGGGACTGCCTATGATGATGATGATGATGACATCATCACGTTCTCTGGGCGAAGAAGATCGGGAGCAATGTCGTAGCACCGCTCCTGCCATCGCTAATCTCGCTGTGCCCAGTTGCAAAATGATTTGCGCCCTGTTATCGCCCCCCAGGAATGCTAAGGGGAGGCGCAAAGGAGCCCAATTTTGCCCCGTTTACACCTCAGAGATTGCAAGATCTTTGTGGGCAGCTTTCTTCGAGGTCAGCGGCGATCGCCATCACTTTGCCACTGACCACAAATTCTGGGCCAAACTTTCAACTACTTTAATTTTTAAAAGTCTTGGCTGATTTATGTTTAAGCCGTCCCATGACTACCACAAAAATTACATTTAAAACTGCATCTGGGTTTCGGTGTCAAAGCAGAGGCGGCAGTACAACTAGGGTCTGTCAGCATTGTGCCTCTCTAACAATGTCTCCAACCATAACTGTTTTTTAAATAAAAAACACAAAATGCTGGAAACACACAACTGGACAGTCAGCACCTGCGATGAGAACGGACGGGTTGTGACAGTCAGGACAGAGTTCCAGCAATTGCAGTTTTTCCCTTTTATTTGATTTGTTTTATAATGGGGCTTGAGTCTTTTAATTATAATGGCAACCCCTCAGATTTGGAGATGTTCAAGATGACTCCTAAAACAATAGTGCTTCACTTCTCCCATACTTTGCATGGATGTATTCAGCTAATGTGTCTCAGATGGATGGCTGCAATGTTTCTGAAAAGTTCCAGTTGACAGCATTCCATACACTTTCAGTCAGGCACAAAAAACTATCCTGCTTTTGCCCTTCAATGTACTGTCCATTTCCAAATCTAATGTAATAAATGGCAATTTCAGTCACCAATAATCATTGTTATGGTCTTAGACATATACCAGTCCCACAGGAACCACACTGTGGATCAAAATAACTTCTAAACCTCATGCTAGCTGTCTTATACTCACTGTGAAGTGAAAAATGGTGCACTTTTGTGCTTAGTCTAATAAAGAAGTTCAATATCGTGCACAGGAATATTATAGCAGCCCTCTAGAGAGGCATTATCACCACAGTATTTATCTACAGATGTTCAGACAAAAGTTGCCAAACAAGTTCCAATGCTGGTAAAATCACGATGGCATTTGGTTTTAAGATACAATTACAGGAAAATACAACGGTCATGTGATCCAGGACACAAATTCTCTTTGACTGAATTGACATAGGCAATCAAGTCACTGTGTCAGAGACCTTACCGGAACTGAGCAGATCTCTCCCTTGCCATGCCAGGAACGAAAGCAACAGAGAAATATTCCTGATGCTGCATCAAGTTTGATGACATATTTACCTCTTGTCCAGAGAAACTGAGACCAAGTTTTGCACCACACTATCCTCCGTCATACCCTGTAATGATGATCTATGGCTCCAATTTTTACAGTTGAAGGTTCTATTGCTGTATCAGTTACATGTCTCGAATTAAACAGCTTTGGCGTTTTTGAGATCTTACAGCAGGAAACATGCCAAGTGATTATATCATTGAAAACCGTTTGACTTTCAACCTGGCATCTGTGCCCAATAGATAGATTTTTATTTTCCCCAGACAATGCAAGGGCTAAACAGCCTCTTAATCTATTAAATCTTTTTAGCAGCTGTTTAAATTATAAACAGCAGTCAATTGCTTATTTCAAATGCTTTCTATGGCAAGAATAATGGGCTTAATTGTATTTGAAAGCCACCAAATATCAATGAAGATCAATCCAGGTGGATTGATCTGTTTATGCAGTTAAACATCCAGAATATCAGATTCTAGCTGCAACATATTTAAATACTCTAATATTGATCAACTTTACCGTGATACAGCTCAGATGACATTCCAGATGATTGCAGGAAACGGTTTGCTTCAGTTTATCCAACCAATACCTTTTGTCTTTAAACTGTCTGACAATTCATGGCAAAGCTGATACACAGGCTGTACCAGTGGGGCTGTACCAGCCAGCATAACCACAAGTTGTGGCTGCACGCACCTTATCTAACACATTGCCTCTGAGTGTCACAGCAGAGTTTAGTCATTATTCTAAGTAGCATATCGGCAACTTTGCAAAGTATGAGCTCATGTCGATCCTAATTACATCAGATATTTTAGGTGTTGCATTTAGCAGAGAGCTGGAGCCATGATAATCCTTTACTGGTTCTATTGTAACTGTTCCATTACCTTTTGTCCTGCAAGGATAATCTGAGAACAAAGGCAATCTTTCTGCTTGTTCAATATTGACAGACAGTGGTGATCAGTTTGAAATCTGTTATTCAAATTCTCAGCTTAAAAACTTGAAAATTTCCGTAGCCTTATGAAAAGCAGATATAAATTATTTTTTATATGTTCAGCCCCATCACAAGTTCTCCCCTTGATACTCATCAACTGAAGATGCCATAAGATTATGAAAATTATACAATTGCCACTACTTCTACTGATCCACTATGTTGTAGCCAAACTAAGGCACACTATCTGAGCTCATTGACAGCCTTGACTCTGTGTAATATCTGCTCACTAGCACAGCTGGTCAGTCACATTCACACTGCTCTGCTCCATGGCCTGACCCAGCCCAAGCCTAACTTGAGTAACTGATGTAGGTACATAGGGCTCGGTTTCCCCCAATTATCTGTGCCACTTTTTTGGCACTGTTTTTTTTTGGAGTTAATAAAAATCACCAGGTTTCTCCAAAGTTTCTGCGCCAGCGTAATTCACTTCGGTACAATTTTTTTAGGCTACGATTGTTTTGCGTCATAGGGGGCAAAACCTGATGTCTGCGTCAATTTTTGACATTTAAACAAGTTTGATCCACTTACATTTTTCCTAGGACGGCGTATGTGACCACTCCCTAATATCCTTCTGGGCACATAACAAAAATCAGCACACACTACAAAATCGGCGCAGAAAGACACCATTGTTTTCAGCCAAAGTTTTGGAGGAAGTGAAAAAGGCAGAGAATATGCATTATAAATCTTCATTTTTTGAAAGACAAAAGGGAGAAATTAGAAGTGTAATGCAAATCTTGAACTTTAGATTTTTTTCAAAGTACCACCCACCACATCTCCTCTCCTCACCGGGCTCGAGGGTCGGTGCGTCGGCCGGCAGAATCGCTCCCTCGCCCGGACACAGGGGTTCGGGGCTCCGCTTCCACACCACCCACCCCCAGGCTTCTTTTGAAGCTGAGCCCCGAGCCCGGGCGAGGGAGCAATTCTGACGCTCTGACCCTCGAGCTCGGTGAGGAGATGTTCGGTGGTGGGGCGGTACTTTGAAAAAAATCAAAAATTAGAGAATTGCATTAGACTTCGTTGCCCCAAATGTCTTCATTGAATGCCTAGCTTCCCGTCCTAAGCAAGCCTATTGCGCATGCGCAGACCAGGGTGTGGTCCATACTAGGGCATCCACCTTTGAGAGAGAGAGGGAAGAAGAGGTGTGAGCGCTTTGTCCTACAATTTAATTATGGGGGCAATATTGACAATGCCATGCCTCGTGCAAGCCTTCTGCATGATGGTGCTGCGGAGATTGATTGGACAACATCATCTGAGGAACATCAGAACATGTAGGATGATGGGCAGGAGGCCTTACCCACATTGGGTATATTGAGACAGGCATTCATATCTGCACCTGAGTGAGGCAGACTGTGTGAGAAGGCTGCGTATCCACAAATAAGTTGTAACCGAGATCTGTGAGTTAATAAAAGCAGACCTGCACCCAAGAAGCGTTAAGAGGACAGCTTTGTCAGTTGAAGAAACGGTTACAGCTGCACTTTCATTTTATGCATTTGGATCATTCCAGGCCACAACTGAGGATGTGTATGCTATATCTCAACATGCAACACATATCTGCATTCGCCAGGTGACTGCTGCACTATATGCCCGGAGGAATGACTACATAAAGTTCCCCATGACCGCCCAGGCATGCGTGACAGGGCTGTGGGCTTCTCCAGGATTGCTGGCTTCGCAAAGGTACAGGGCTGCATTGATTGTACCCACATCGCCTTGTGAGCACCTTTGGAGGATTCCGAGATGTACAGGAACAGAATGTCCATGAACGTGCAGCTCGTCTGTGACGACAAGCATCGCATCATGGCAGTTGATGCAAGATACCCTGGGAGAACCCATGAGGCATTCATCCTATGTGAGAGCGCTATATCTGCCGTGTTTCAGCAGCAGCCAGAAGGGCAGAGCTGGCTGCTGGGGTCAAAGGGTACGGCCTCACCACCTGGCTCATGATGCCACTAAGCGTAATCCGGACGGAAGCTGAGCAGAAATACAACATGTCGCACATTGCCATGCGCAGCATAATAGAGAGGACCATTGGTATCTTGAAGCAGCGTTTCCGATGCCTGGACCATTCTGGAGGCTACTTGCAATACTCCCCTGAGATTGTCGGTCAGTTCACTGTTGTCTACTGCATGCTGCACAACTTAGCCAACATTAGCTGATAGTAGAAGACCCACCTGAGATGAGAGTGGCTGATGATAAGGAGTAAGATGCAGATGATGATGAGGAGGAAGAGGAGGAGGATGAGGAAGCCATGCAACTACCTGAACCTGGAGCATGACGGCGGAGGAGGGCGGGCCATCGTGCCCCTTTAACAAATGCTTGAGCCTTGCACCAGCAACTCATCCGTGAACACTTTGCTGCCTGAAGGCTCAGCGGCAACTATTCCAAATGGACCATGTTTACTGTTTGGACCTGTTCCGTAATTGTGTCGTGTTAATAATAGAACAAATAATGTAAATGATTCAGTTATAATTTAAAATGTATATTTTATTCAAAATTTTAACACTTATTTGTACTTAACTTAATTTTAATCAAAATATTCTTGTATCGAACTTTAAACTATTCAGTTAAGATCACTTACAAAAAACTTTTAATTTAAGAACAGTTACAACAGTAACAACAATAATAACAACAACAACAGCAACAAAGAAAGACTGCACCCATCTCTCCTCCACCTTATTCTAAGACCGCCCGCTGTGCTTGGTCTTGTTGACTCTAGCCCTGCACACAGACGGTGGCACAGTGTTTCTCGGGTTGGTACCAAGCTTATTCTTTTGAGCATCTCGGGTAATGCGCACTTCTTGATGGGGGGAGCGAAGGCAGGCGGTAATGTGGAAGGCTCGGTTTGGGCCTCTTCAGTGGTTGGTCTGGGGATTGAAGTGGGAGTGGCAGTTGATTCCGTCAATGGCCGTGGGGTCTGGGCGTGTTCCCTTATCGCAGCAGCTAACTCCGACATTCCCTCCCTCATGTGCCCCGACAGCGTCTCAGCTACTGATGACATTCCCTCCCTCATGTTCACTGACAGTGTATCAGCTACCTGCGACATTCCATCCCTAATGTGCCCATTTCTCGTGCGAGTGTTGTTACCTCTCCCGACAGTCCCGATACCTTATCACCCACTCCACTGATGGTGTCCCGGAGTGATCGCGTAAGGTCAATGCTCTCCCCATTCATTGCCATCATCTGAACCACATCTGTTACATCCTGTATCTCAGGAGAGCGCTGTCGAGCTCTCCTTCCCCTCCTGGATGTGGCTCACTGCTCCCCACTGGGACCCGCAGCCTTGGACTGTGAGAAACCAGGAAATGTTCCACCAACACTCGTACCACAGGAAAGGGCCTGGCACCTCAATTGGTGGCACCTGCAACTCCTCCAGAGTGAGTACAACAGTGGGGGCTTCATCCTCCCCCTCACCCCCATGCTCTTTGTCTGGAAGGTGGGATTGGAAGATGTTCTCTTCAGGCTCGTCCGCGCCTGAATCTTATTCTGCATCGGCTTCAGCCTCGTCTGGGTTGGCCTCAAGTTCTGCAAAATATAACAGAGCAGACAAATGGTTAGCAGCAGAGGAGGGAGCAGGGTGGCATGAGTAGGCTCACACAGCGCAGGCAGCAGGTTCATTTGATGGACCACGATGAATGATAGCACATTGCATCAACCGAAGCGTAGCTGACGGAGACATCTCCATGAACTGAAGCATGGCTAGCCCGCGCAGTACTTAACATTTAGCAAAGGCAGACTGGTATTTGCAGGACTTACCCTCTCCCTCCAGTGTGGGCCCAGCTTGTGCAGTGGTGGTTGCTTTTCTCCAGGCAGGACCCATCAAAGCAGCGACCCATGGGTGTCAGTGGGTGCAGATTTGTCGGGCCTCCTCCTGTTAGAGTTCTCTCTCTTTTGTTGTGGGCCACCTTCCTCTGCAAAGATGAATATATAACTTTTTCGAGAGGGTGTCTTTCTGCTGGGTGGGACATACAGGTGGTCACATTTACAGTTGCAATTCCAGTGACTAAATGAAAATATTACTTACATTAACTGCTTTTTGCACTGGCCTCCGAACCTCGGGGTGGTCACCAGTACACAGTAATCTTGTGAAAGTTGTTTCCTGCGTTTCTTCATTTCTTTTGGTGTA
Organism: Pristiophorus japonicus; assembly: GCF_044704955.1. Lineage (NCBI taxonomy): Eukaryota > Metazoa > Chordata > Chondrichthyes > Pristiophoridae > Pristiophorus > Pristiophorus japonicus. The sequence continues at coordinate 14,099,416 of NC_091993.1, read as the reverse complement.
ACTTTTATTTGACCTCCGCTGGTGTCCAGTTCGTGCCATCAGGCCTCAATTACAGTAACCAGGGCCTCCACTTCGTCCTGTGAGATATTCTTGGTCCTTGAGCCACATTGCATATTGCAGTTCCGATTTTTTCAACTCAGAAGAAAAGTTCTCACACACAACTGGCTCTTTAAAGATGGCTGAATGCAGACCGGGAGGTGTACTGGGCATGCGCTCCCATAGCAGTCACGTAGAAAATGTCATTTTCCTCGCATGCGCAGAAGGTGGGGCCTCCTTTTTTCGGCGCAGACATTAGGCTCCACCCCCCCAAAGCTAAAGGACAGGCTGCGCGGCACCAAATTCAAAAATTACAACGGGGAAACTTGCGACTTTTTTTTTGGCATAGTCGGGCCCAAAAAAAACCAGGCGGAACTCTTCAAATACGCCAAAAAACGGCATTGGGGAAAATTGAGCCGATAGAAGACACAACCACACTGTTATGTATTTGCTTCATGGGTTCTTTGCTTAAGAATTCATAGCAACACATTGCTATTAAGAACTAGTTTGTTTATAGCAAAGGTTTAACAATCACTACACATTACCATTTCATCCAACAGGCTCACAACTGCATACCTCATCGTGGATCCCCTGAACCCAACTGGCTGGGGTTTTATTGAGTCTTGTGAACATCACGTGACTGGCTAAGCCACTCAACTCAACAGCTCTACAAACCTGTGAGTATACTCACAGAGGCATACATTACACACACCACTCACCAACCTGGCCCTGGTCTAGACCACAGCCCCACAATCACCTGTTTTGAGTGCCCCCTTGCCCACTCTGCTCTGAATTCTGCCAGAGATCTACTTTTATCCAAGTACTTCCACATACACTCCACACCAAGTTATCCAAGGGCTGCTTCAAGGCTTCACAGGCCTACTTCAAGTGCTCCCAGAACTACTCCATGTCATCACACTCTGTCTTCTACCAACTCATTCCTAGTTTGTCCATGCTCTGCATTGGTCCAATCAGCCTATTAATTCTTATCCTCAAAGTATAAAGCACGGTTTGATTGCACTAAAAAAATGAACATTTGTTAGAGCCAAATATTGAGTCTTCACTAATTTCCATCAGTCCATTTATAGATAGGAACACTCCTCCGAGCAGCAATACAAAAGGATGAATAATCCATGCCTGTTTGGCACCAGGATTACACCATTCTTAATTCAATGTTACTTTTGTTGCTAAAATATAGAGAAAAATATAGTCCATGATTAGCATATTCGGAGTGTTTTAGTATACGGCACTTTGGAAAATTACAATTCAGTATCTTTTCTACTCTTGTGTACATTTTTGTCATTCTGTAAAAAAGCATGGATCTGGGTTTTCGGGTTTTTTGCACTCCGTTTTTTGCCCCGGAGCAGCGGCAATGGCGGTGGTGAGGTGTTCTGGCGGGGCAGTCAGCCTCCAGCGCCCCGCAGTGATCCTCGGGTCCGGTTTAGTGGCGGCGCAGAGCAGCACTGCCCAGAAGAGCTGTGCCCGGTGTACAATTCTCCTGGTTGCAACACCGGCGCGAGTTTGAACTCCAGCCCGACCTTTCTGCCCGGAAGCCGGCCTCGCAGTGACCGCCTGGGAAGTCAGGGCGGTCCAACCATCCCAACAGCGGAGAGGAGAGTAATGGACTCCTAACGTAAGTGTGATTGTTTTATCTTTTAATTTTGTTAACGGTTTTTGTTGTGGTGGCGTGGGCAATGTTTAGGAATACTTTTGTGGGGTTTTTTTTAAGTTTCCCCCCTTCTCCCAGGCATCTCTCGGAGCACTCCCGGCATTAGAATTTCCCATCCTAACGCCCCAAGAGAGGTGTACAACGTCTCCCTTAGCGCCGCGTCCCCTGACTCAGGGCCCAGCTGCCCAATCTTACCTACTGAGGTGCAAGCTATTCCTGGGCGCTAACTTTCCCGCCCCGCCGCCATTATCACTCCAAAAACATAAAAGCCGAAAATCCAGTCCATGGAGTAGCACTTCCAGTCACTAAAAGGAAAAACAATAAAAGAGCACCATTTTTTGCAGCATGTGCATTGCATTCGACTATCCTCGGCTCCTTAATACAGAAAATATATCCCTTCATACCAAGGTAATCAAATACCTGGAACTCAATACACATCTAGTGAACTGTGATCGAGAGGCTCATCATTGCACAGAGAATAGGTGAATGAGCTATTCCAGAGTCATGCACTAAGTTAGCCTCCATCGCACAAGTCATTCTGAATATACACATACTCTGGCACATCAGGGATAGGTTTAGTAAAACAAAAACCCACTGAGAGCCTTGCTGATGGATTATCTATTGCTTCAACATTTCTGGAAGGATTTAAGTGACACTGTACACTATTCCTTAAGAGGAAAATACATTTCGGCCACACATTGCACATTATTCTCCTTACTGAAGGAAGGATATACTTGCCATAGAGGGAGTGCAATAAAGGTTCACTCGACTGATTCCTGGGATGGAGGGATCATCCCATGAAGAGAGATTGAGTGGACTAGGCCTATATTCCCTGGAGTTTAGAAGAATGAGAGGTGATCTCATTGAAACATAGAAAATTATTAAAGGACTTGGCAGGGTAGATGCAAGGAGGATGTTTCCCCAGGCTACGGAGTCTAGAACCAGGGGTCACAGTCTCAGAATAAGGGGTTGGCTATTTAGGACTGAGATGAGGAGACATTTCCCCACTCAAAGGATTGCGAATCTTTGGAATTCTCTATCCCAGAGGGCTGTGGATGCTCAGTCGTTGAGTATATTCATGACAGAGATTGATAAGTTTCTGGATACTAAAGGAATCAAGGGATATGGGGATAGTGCAGGAAAGTGGAGTTGAGGGAGATCAGCCGTGAACTAATTGAATGGTGGAGCAGACTCAAGGGGCTGAATGGCCTACTCCTGCTCCTATTTCTTATGTTCTAATAACCTGCACTCTACTAGACAAGGCTCTTAAAAATGTTTAAATGCTAATGGGTCAGAGGTAAAGTCTCTATGAACTCTGCACAAAAACATCTTTGGTTTGATTCCCCAATCGGTGCAGAGTTTTCATATCGCAGCCTGGACAGAGGCAGAGGCAGAGGCATGGATGCTACAGTTGGCCACAGCACTTCTAAGTTCGGGAAAGGAAAATCATCCAGGGTTGCTTTCCTGGAATACTTCCTGGAATTGTATGAGTGGATATCAGCTGAGGGCTCAGCTGTCAGCCTCCACAGTTGAATAGCCTGCCAACTGTCAAGGCTCACACATAAATAATGGCCACCAAAGGGCAACTCTCACCATGGAACAGTACCCTTGAGTGCTCAGAAATCTAGGCTGACACACCCAGTGCAGTGCTGAGGGAGCGCTGCACTGTCAGAGGTGCTGTCCTTCAGATGGGACATTAAACTGAAGCCCCAGCTGCTCTCTCAGGTGGATGGAAAGATCCCATGGCATTATTCTGAAGAGGAGTAGGGGCGTTATCCCAAGTGTCCTGGTTAAGGCTCTTAATCCCTCAATATTTATCCCTCAAATCAACATAACAGAGCGAGACTATCTGGTCATTATCACATTGCTGCTTGTGGGAGCTTGCTGCGCAACTGGCTGCCACATTTCCTACATTACAACAGTGACTACTTCAAATGTACTTAATTGGCTGTAAAGCGCTTTGGAATGTCCTGAAGTTGTGAAAGGCGCCATATAAATGCAAGTCTTTCTTTCTTTCAAGTCAACAGTTCAGGCTGGATAAAGGTGACAACTTGTTCAAGGACTTTGGCGAGGAAAAGGAGGATGAGGCTGAGGTGGTAGCTTGCAAGAACAGAGGAGTTGAAGAGGAGATTTGCGAGGGGGAGTGTGATGATGGGGGTTTTGAAAAGGAGGAAGAGAGTGCCTGAGGAGAGGGAACGGTTTACATTGTCGGCTAGTTTGGGGGCCAGGAAGGGAAGTTGGGTCGTCAGCAGTTTGGTGGGAATGGAGTTTGCGGGAGCAGGAGGTGGGCCTTATGGACAAGATGAACAAGGGATATGGTGGAGAGAAATGAGAAAGAGAGAAAAAGAGAGATAGGGTTCAAAGCTCGGGTGTGGGAATTCCGTCTCACAATCTCTCTGTCGCGTCTCACTCTTGATACCCTCTCACACCTATACCTCACACTGCCTGCTTTATCTACACTCTCTGTTATGTCTTGGATAAAGAGTCAGACTAGATGCTGCAAGCTCAAAGTATCAGATCTCAGAGTGCCTCTCCAGCCTGTGAGGCCTCCTTATATACAGGTGCTCCCAAGGGATTGTGGGATCCCTTGGGACTCCAGGGGATAAGCCCTCTGGTGGTTAGACATGGTATTTGCAGGTTTACATACATAACGCTCTCCACTCTCCATCTTGTGACCTGTGTTGTATCCCTGACTTCATTCTGCCTTCTCTTACATTTTCTGCAGTTTCGTTTACTTTTTCTCTCCCTCGTTTTCTCTGCATTACCCTAGGGTTCTCGGCTGAGGACTACAATTCCCTTTTTAATTGCGTCTCGGGTACTTAATCTTAATCCCTCAGAGCAAAGCTGGACACTGCAGGGCTGATTCACATTATATCTGGCCATTGTCTATATTACAGGGGTACGGTTGCATTACAATATCACTTGGATATATATTAAAGAACATAATAAAGTTATAGGAACAAGCAAACAATTGAAAAACTAAACCATATCAAAAATACCAGAGAAATATTTAAAATCTCCTGCAGATCTAAAATATCCAGAATAAAAGTGTACATTAATAGCGTGTTTGCAGGCGAACATATATCCAAGGTCTTGTCTATCATCACTGAACAAGAGAACTACATTTATTTCTGTTTGCAAATCCCCAGATGGCCACGTTTCTGGTCTTAGCCAGGCTATGAGGAGTCGTGATGCCTTCCCACAGGACAGGAAAAATTAAAATGGATGTGTCAATTCTGCCTGCACTCTCACAGGTCTTAATGGTCAGTTACAGAGGTCGTCATAGAGACTTCAGATCGAGAGCCTGCTTACCTTGTCTGTTGAGGGGGAAACATGTATGCCATGGGAGGACTTGAAGAGGTAAAGAAATATAATTTTGGAAAAAAAATCCATTTCAACAATACATTCCCATGACACACAGCCATATTTGTCAAGGACAACAAACTTCTGAAAAACGACACTGGCCAAATGTGAAGTGTTGCCCCAAACAGCACTCTTTAGTTGTATTGTTTTCATTCAGAAAAATGCCCACTGCAGAATATTGAAAACACAACTGGGAAAATGTCTCGGCTTGCTGCTTTTCTGGCAGCTCCTGATTCCACAGCCTGATGAGTCTATGTTGCCGAAATATCCTAGTTTTTCAAAAAAAACACTAGCTGAAATAAATCGCTAACATCAGCAAGTTCAAAATGCCACTCTGGGGTGAGGCTATGTGGTAATGAAAATATAAACCTGAAAATATATTATTTTGTAAGATGCTGTGAGTGAATGGAGTTCAGCAATTGCACCCAACAGTCAGAGCCTTCAAATGTAATGTGTATGGCTTGATCAGTGAGTGGCTGGAGAAATGTCCTGTCTCAAACTTGCTACCGAATGTAACATGTTCCCATATCAATGAGAAATTGAATGCAAAAACATGACAGTTATAACCCATTATTGCTACTTTGTGAAATGTGTGCCTTGTCAATAGGTGAGAGACGAAATGCAGGTCGACACCAGAGGGCGATTAATAGAGGTTTGTTCACAGAATGCAATGACAACGAAAGTAGCAGTTTCTCCAAGTTTCCAGACGTACATAAATCCACAATCAAACCACAAGGCACCTCGAGCTAACTTCCAATTTCACCGTTTATGCATATTATCTTCAGCTTTAACTTCAGTCTTCACAGATATTCTTTTTTGTTGCAAATTCAACTACTGCTCCTGTAATAGTAGCAATATAGGGAACAAAGACTCCACCCATCTTGTTCTAGTGAAAAAAACATTTTTATGTTCTCTTGCACTGTCATTTCCAATTCATAGACCTTCTGCAGTGACTTACACTAATGGATCTCCATTATTGCCGATCTACACTGGTCCAGTATCCTCTGTAGTTAATGTACTCTGTAGCATTACATTTTATTGAGAATTCTTGTTTCTTCTTTCCATTCATCTTGGCACAAAATGTAGACCTTGAAATCACACAGATATTAGTGAATAAACACAGAGTCCTGAGTCTTCTATTTTAAGGGAGACATTAACCCATTTGTTTTACTGTCTGTTAAAATAGAGGACAAAAGAATTTAATGTCAGCGCGTTTAGCGCAGTGTAATTTCAAGGTCTCAAACTCACGTTCCTCTCTCGATCATTGGGGCAAGAGGACAGGGCTGGGCAGTTATTAACATGGTAACCAAATGATTCATTCCGCAAACCTAATGCCGAAAGCTTTACTGTCACAGCAGTTGCAATTAACTTTCTTGAAAGACATTGAAATTGGCAATTCCTGAGGAGTCTTTTAGGGGCCGAAATTCATCACCTCACCGGCGACTGCCGCCGACATTCCTCGTCAAGATCCGCCCAGCGCCACTTTCGAGGTGGCCTGGAGCGGGCGGGAGGGAAGAGCCGCTGGGAACAGCCCGCTGACGTCAGCGGACGGCCGAGTGGTGCAAGTGGACGCCCGCCTGCCGAGTTGCGCTATCGATGCGGGCGGGAGTCGGCAGCAGAACGGGGGTGGATCGCTACGTGGAGGGGGATCTGTCCCCGACGGTGAGGATGAAGAACCTGAAAAAAAGGTTAGTGAACATTTTAATACTTTTTTTTCAACAGCGACTTACCTGGATGGGGGTCCCTTGAAGATCTTCGCTTATTTTTTTGCTGTTGTTTTTTTTCTTCCAGGTCTTCGACCCTCCGTGGGCCCGACTCCATCCTCGGCGGCACTTGGGCGGCAAGCGCCTCTGCTGCTGAGAGTGAGACCTCCAGCCCGCTGACACCCAGATTGGCGGCGTACGGTGTCCATTTGCCGCCCGCCGAACTTCAAGGGACCTCGGCGATGAATATCCCGGCCAAAGTGCCGTCCAGTACCTCGGCGGCCATCGGCGACACTTGGGCAGGCGAAGGCCTTGAGGAAAATCAGCCCCTTAGAAATAATGTGAATCAGTGAAAATAAACTGTGAAAGGAAATAACAGAGTTGCATGAATTCTTCCAAAATTGGTTAATTTACAACAATGGGAGAAAAGTGCGCTGTTTTCTATTTTTTGTCAAATCATAATTCCAAGTACAAAGAATACATTTGCAATTTCAGTATTAATAGTTAACAGACATTTGTTCTAAACGCAGATAGTACATCACACTGTGGGGTAAGTTCATCGATCCCGCCCTCCCAGTGGGGTGGTGCGCTGGAAGTGTCGGAGAATCAGTGCTACACTGCAGTCCTATCGCCAACCTGTGCCTCTTCCATCACAGCTTCCCACTGGGAGCTCGAGTTCGGTGAATTCACTCCAATATGTTGAAACAGCTCAATAACAGGAACACTAAACTAATAGCAAGCCGAAGTAATTCACACTGAGTATCAAATGGTAGAAGAATTTAACTTTTCCAGCAATGTAATTATTGCTAAACCATCTCCTAATAAAACCATGAGTCAGTTGCCTTACGATCCCTTGCCTGGATGTCCTCATTTGCTTCTGACAAAACAAATATAATTACAAAATCAACAAAATAAGAGCTTCTCGCTCTGGATTTAGATATTCCATTTTATCTCCATTTATAAAGATCTAAATTGTTTGAGTGTCATCATAGGCGGTCCCTCGAACGAGGATGACTTGCTTCCACGAGAGTTCACAGATGTTTCAATGAAGGACCCGATGTTCCAGTCCTGAACTCCAGTTGAGGGGGTGGAAGATGCCTGTGCGCGAATTTTTTTAATGTGTGGTGACCGTTGCATATCAGCCACCACACGGGCTCGACAGAGCTAGGTCTTTATCCAGTGGCAAGGATTAACCAGGACGACTGGAGACCTGCTCTGCTGCACGGACCTAGTGCGCACACATATCGCAGTGTGGGCTGGCCCGTGCTGCCCCTGGGTCCTCAGCTCTTCTGGGCCCTGTACCCTCATTTGCCGCACCTACCACAGCTGACTATTGTGCATGGTTTTCCAGTTGGCGAATAATTTGACTGCCATTTGCACACAAGAGGTTATATCCATGATATCTTATCAACTTAGCACATTCCTCTCATTCATTTTACTGATTTACTTCCAGTTACCTTTGTTGTATATGTATGCCTGTTTACTATGTGATGTCTGTAACGCTGTTATGCAACACTGAATGTACCCTTACACTGTACACACCTTACCTGTACACCAGAGGGTGCTGCTGGTGGAGACCTAAGGGATACCTGCACATTGCAGGTAACCCAGTATAAAAAGGAGCTCACAGCTTGGTGTCCTCACTCGAGGAGCTGCAAATAAAGGACTACAGGTCTACACAGTTTCAGTATCATACCCTGCCTTGTGGAGTCATTGCTAAAGGTGTCTACATACACTGCAACCTTTATATCTCCGGCTCAAAATATACTTCGCTGTAAAGCCTCATTTTAATTACACTTAAAATATCACCTTCCTGAATTCAGCCAGATAGGGCCTTGAATGTTTATGCCAACTAGTCAGCATTTGAACCTTGTCTGTTTTCCATGAAATAATAGCCAGCCCAGAGTTTCATGAACATAAAAGCTTTCCTATTGCAGAGCCGTAACAAAAGCGCTGGAAACAAAAGAAGTCCTCTGGCTGAGGAATCTAGAGCCTGGGGTCACAGTCTCAGAATAAGCGGTCGGCCATTTAGGACTGAGATGAGGAGAAATTTCTTCACACAGAGGGTGGTGAATCTTTGGAATTCCCTACCCCAGAGGGTTGTGGAGGCTCGGTCGTTGAGTATATTCAAGACAGAGATCGATAGATTTTTGGATATTAAGGGAATCAAGGGATATGGGGATAATGCAGGAAAGTGGAGTTGAAGTAGATCAGCCGTGGTCTCATTGAATGGCAGAACAGGTTCAAGGGACCGAATGGCCTACTCCTGCTCCTAATTCTTATGTTCTTATATCCTGGTTACGTTCATGGCACCGTGGGTGGCTCTGCTGCACAGGAGGGCAGGAAAAAGAGTGGGAGAGCTATAGTGATAGGGGATTCAATTGTAAGGGGAATAGATAGGCGTTTCTGCAGCCGCAACCGAGACTCCAGGATGGTATGTTGCCTCCCTGGTGCAAGGGTCAAGGATGTCTCGGAGCGGGTGCAGGACAGTCTGAAAAGGGAGGGTGAACAGCCAGTTGTCGTGGTGCATATAGGTACCAATGATATCGGAAAAAAACGGGATGAGATCCTACGAGACAAATTTAGGGAGCGAGGAGTTAAATAAAAAAATAGGACCGCAAAAGTAGTAATCTCAGGATTGCTACTAGTGTCACGTGCTAGTCAGAGTAGGAATTGCAGGATAGCTCAGATGAATACATGGCTTGAGCAGTGGTGCAGAGGGGAGGGATTTAAAATCCTGGGACATTGGAACCAGTTCTGGGGAAGGTGGGACCAGTACAAACCAGACAGTCTGCACCTGGGCAGGACCGAAACCAATGTCCTGGGGGGAGTGTTTGCTAGTGCTGTTTGGGAGGAGTTAAACTAATATGACAGGGGGATGGGAACCTATGCAGGGAGACAGAAGGGAATAAAATGGAGACAGAAGCAAAAGATAAAAAGAACAGTAAAAGTGGAGGGCAGAAAAACGCAAGGCAAAAAACAAAAAGAGCCACTTTACAGCAGAATTCTAAAGGGTCAAAGTGTGTTAAAAAGACAAGCCTGAAGGCTGTGTCCCTCAATGCTTGGAGTATTCGGAATAAGGTGGACGAATTAACTGCGCAGATAGCAGTTAATGGGTATGATGTGATTGGCATCACGAAGACTTGGCTCCAGGGTGACCAAGGCTGGGAACTTAACATCCAGGGGTATTCAGCATTTAGGAAGGATAGACAGAAAGGAAAAGGAGGTGGGGTGGCGTTGCTGGTTAAAGAAGAAATTAATGCAATTGTAGGGAAGGACATTAGCTTGGATGATGTGGAATTGGTATGGGTGGAGCTACGGAATACCAAAGGGCAGAAACCACTAGTGGGAGTTGTGTACAGGCCACCAAATAGTAGTTGCGAGGTTGGGGACAGCATCAAACAACAAATAAGGGATGTGTGCAATAAAGGTACAGCAGTAATCATGGGTGACTTTAATCTATATATTGATTGGGCTAACCTAACTGGTAGCAATGCGGTGGAGGAGGATTTCCTGGAGTGTATTAGGGATGGATTTCTAGACCAATATGTCGAGGAACCAAGCAGAGAGCTGGCCATCCTAGACTGGGTGATGTGTAATGAGAAGGGATTAATTAGCAATCTTGTTGTGTGAGGCCCCTTGGGGAAGAGTGACCATAATATGGTAGAATTCTTTATTAAGATGGAGAGTGACAAAGTTAATTCAGAAACTAGGGTCCTGAACTTAAGTAAAGGTAACTTTGATGGTATGAGGCGCGAATTGGCTAGATTAGACTGGCAAATGATACTTAAAGGGTTGACGGTGGATAGGCAATGGCAAACCTTTAAAGATCATATGGACGAACTTCAACAATTGTACATCCCTGTCTGGAGTAAAAATAAAACGGGGAAGGTGGCTCAACCGTGGCTAACAAGGGAAATTAAGGACAGTGTTAAATCCAAGGAAGAGGCATACAAATTTGCCAGAAAAAGTAGCAAACCAGAGGACCGGGAGAAATTTAGAATACAGCAGAGGAGGACAAAAGGGTTTAATTAAGAGGGGGAAAATAGAGTACGAGAGGAAGTTTGCCGGATACATTAAAAATGATTGCAAAAGCTTCTATAGGTATGTGAGAGAAAAAGATTAGTGAAGACAAGCATTGGTCCCTTGCAGTCGGAATCGGGTCAATTTATAATGGAGATCAAAGAAATGGCAGACCAATTGAACAAGTACTTTGGTTCTGTCTTCACAAAGGAAGACACAAATAACCTTCCCGAAGTACTAGGGGTCCGAAGGACTAGTGAGAAGGAGGAACTGAAGGATATCCTTATTAGGCGGGAAATTGTGTTCGGGAAATTGACGGGGTTGAAGGCCGATAAATCCCCAGGGCCTGATAGTCTACATCCCAGAGTACTTAAGGAAGTGGCCCTAGAAATAGTGGATGCGTTGGTGATAATTTTCCAACTGTCTATCGACTTTGGATCAGTTCCTATGGACTGGAGGGTTGCTAATGTAACACCACTTTTTAAGAGGGAGAGAGAAAACGGGCAATTAGCCCGACATCGGTGGTGGGGAAAATGTTGTAATCGATCATTAAGGATGAAACAGCAGTGCATTTGGAGAGCAATGATAGGATTGGTCCAAGTCAGCATGGATTTATGAAATGAAATCATGTTTGATAAATCTTCTGGAATTTTTTGAGAATGTAACTAGTAGGGTAGACAAGGGAGAACCAGTGGATGTGGTGTATTTGTACTTTCACAAGGCTTTTGACAAGGACCCACACAAGAGATTGGTGTGCAAAATCAAATCACATGGTATTGGGGGTAATGTATTGACATGGATAGAAAACTGGTTGGCAGACAGGAAGCAGAGAGTCGGGATTAACGGTTCCTTTTCAGAATGGCAGGCAGTGACTAGTGGAGTGCCGCAGGGCTCAGTGCTGGGACCCCAGCTCTTTACAATATATATTAATGATTTAGATGATGGAATTGAGTATAATATCTCCAAGTTTGCAGATGACACTAAACTTGGTGGCGGCGTGATCTGTGAGGAGGACACTAAGAGGCTGCAGGGTGACTTGGACAGGGTAGACGAGTGGGCAAATACATGGCAGATGCAGTATAATGTGGATAAATGTGAGGTTATCCACTTTGGTGGCAAAAACAGGAAGGCAGAATATTATCTGAATGGCGGCAGATTAGGAAAAGGGGAGGTGCAGCGAGACCTGGGTGTCATGGTACATCAGTCATTGAAAGTTGGCTTGCAGGTACAGCAGGCGGTGAAGAAGGCAAATGGTATGTTGGCCTTCATAGCAAGGGGATTTGAGTATAGGAGAAGGGAAGTCTTGCTGCAGTTGTACAGGGCCTTGGTGAGGCCCCACCTGGAATATTGTGTTCAGTTTTGGTCTCCCAATCTGAGGAAGGACATTCTGGCTATTGAGGGAGTGCAGCGAAGGTTCACCAGACTGATTCCTGGTTTGGCTGGAATGACATATGAGAAGAAACTGGATCAACTGGGCCTTTGTTCACTGGAGTTTAGAAGGATGAGAGGGGATCTCATAGAAACATATAAGATTCTGACTGGACTAGAGAGGCTAGATGCGGGAAGAATGTTCCCGATGTTGGGGAAGTCCAGAACCAGGGGACACAGTCTTAGGATAAGGGGCAGGCCATTCAGGACTGAGATGAGGAGAAACTTCTTCACTCAGAGAGTTGTTAACTGTGGAATTCCCTGCCGCAGAGAGTTGTTGATGCCAGTTCATTGGATATATTCAAGAGGGAGTTAGATATGGCCCTTACGGTTAAGGGGATCAAGGGGTATGGAGAGAAAGCAGGAAAGGGGTACTGAAGGAATGATCAGCCATGATCTTATCGAATGGCGGTGCAGGCTCAATGGCCTACTCCTGCAGCTATTTTCTATTTTTCTATGCTACACGAAGATGAAATCAGCATAGACTGCTCTATTTCTCCTTCACTTACTCCTCATTTCTCCTTATTTCTCATCACAACCTTCATTGGACAAAAACAAAACTCGGGGTATCACAGATATCAGGAAGAACAAAAATGAAAGAGAAAACATATTTGCTCTGTTTACAAAGCGAAAATGCATTTATAAAGAACAGATTTATGATATTATTCCACCTGCCACACAAAGGAAATCTTTACCGAATGAGAGCAGATCTCCATCACATAGTTGGCAAAGAACCTTGAGGCTTATGATTAGAGCTACTGGAACATGTTACCTGGAGAATCGGCATTAGAATATATCTTGGGGGTTTGTTGCCTATTATAACTGGGTTGCAGAATCACAAGAAGTTGCTCCTGTAGCTCAGTAATGCCACAAGACAAAACCACCGTAGAATGAGATAGACTTTCCTTAAAGCCCCTCAACGCCTGATTGCCTCCCAGGAAACACTGCTCACATTCTGCAACTAACTTTGGTGAAAATTTCCATAATAAAGGTAAAATAGATCGCCCAGCGAGAAAATGGATCTTGCACCAATATTCTTGGCGGTTAAAGGCGAAACTTGGTGAAACGAGCGATTCTTACCGGAATGGATGGTAAGTACTTAAAATTTAGTCCCAGGCTGCAGTTGGGCCTAGGGAGGGGGGAATACTCAAAAAATATCTTTTCACTTAAACAAAAAATAAAAAGTTACAAAACATTCTCAAGACCCTTTTTTAACGTAATTGCCATTTTAGAATTTTAAAAATAATTATAAAAACCCTTTAACTTACCTTTCTTTACAAGGTACTCACCTCCCGCCCCGGTTTCAGGCAGCTTTTTGTGGGCGGTTTTCTTGGCGGTGTGTATGGGTCCCCGTTGAGACAAAACTTAGATCCTGCCGGTTTCCTTGGCGGTGCACGTGGACGGTTTGCTCCCCAGCGGTCTTTTCCAAATGTGGGCGGAACTCTTTCGAAAATAAAGAGGAAACTTTCGCCGGGCGGTTTTTCATCAAAAAACAGCTGCACCGCCGAGAAAACTGCTGAAAATGAATCCGAAAATCTAGCCCTTAATAAGTATCTGACAATGCTCTGGTCAGGAGATTGCCAATGAAGTCACACGTTATGGTGGGTTGTGCTACTCACCTGCCACTCAGCATGAACTCTTGGTATCTACTGCCTCCTGGCAAAGATGTAAAACTGCACCCAACAGTTGTCTGACGACAAATGATTGACTCTCATTATGGGAGAGGGGTGGTATCCTGTCAAGCCCTGTAAGAATTTTGTATGTTTCAATGAGATCACCTCTCATTTTTCTAAACTCGAGAGAATATAGGCCGAATCTACTCAATTTCACTTCATGGAACAGGATGCTGTTGATAATTGCCTATCTATTCTGGCTCATGATGGTACCAAGATTGCAATTCTTCTGACTGGGCTCCAGGTAATCCTACAAACCAACGCATTAATGGTCCGAACTGGACAAGCAGCGGGGAGCTTTACCAGCGCCCTGTACTAACAATAGTACTTTATTCTGAGGTGGTTCTATTAACAATGGGAAATCTTTAGGACTACAGGCTCGGTCCCATTGGTTTGGAATTCAGCCAGGGAATCTTTTTTTTAATTCATTCGCTGACAAGGCCGGCATTTATTGCCCATCCCCAATTGCCTTCGAGAAGGTGGTGATGAGCAGCCTTCTTGAACCGCTGGAGTCCGTGCGGTGAAGGTACTCTCGCAGTGCTGTGAGGGAGGGAGTTCCAAGATTTTCACCCAGTGACGATGAAGGAACATAAATTGTGTAAGAGCTTCAATTAAGTAGAAAAATCAATGTAAACATGTGCAGACATGATGTAGTGGGATTCTGGTGTGTTTTAGATGGGATTACACTGTACGTTCTGCTCCCCTATCTACAGTAGATGTAAAGGTAAGCTTCATGTGTGAAGGAGCTCTTAAAGGGACAGGGGCTTTTTTTGTACAATTTTTTATTTTCTTTATTTTCATGGTGTCTTTTTACTGATGTTTGTTTGGGTGGGGTGGGGACATTGGATCTACTTATCACATTTTAAAATATTTGGTATCAGAACAAAGGTATTCAGATTAAAACAACATGAGCTGAATATTGTCTGAAAGATCATCAGAATGCTAATTTTAACTGGAGCACTAAACAACTTCAGCAGAATAGGAAAAGCTTAAAAAAGGATATGTAAAGGGGTTGTTACATTACAAACTTACACTGGAGCTCAAGATATTTAAATGCAAGCTATTATGGCAGCTGTCAAGTTCATTAAAAAAGAATGTTAAAGTTGGTTTTAAAGCACCCCAATTTCATGGATAGTGTAGTGTAAGATGGAAGACACACAAGGGAGATGAGGAAACACCAAAGCTGGGCTGCTTGCAACTGCAGTAATGCCACAAACCGTGTCTGAGTGGCCATCACTGAGAGGAACTTCTTCCCTAATCACTGGGTCAGCCTCGAGCGAGTTGAAAGCTGTGCCACCTACCTCAAGATCACCTGCGGCCAAATGCATCATAACGACACAACTGCCGGTGGCCCTCGAGATCATGACCACTCAAAACCTTTCTGCCTCTGTCTCCTTCCAGGGTGTAATGTATTTGCTTCATGGGTTCTTTGCTTAAGAATTCATAGCAATACATTGCTATTAAGAACTAGCTGGTGTATTAGCAAAGGTTCAACAGTCAGACGACACATTACCAGGTAATCCATTAGGCTCACAACTGTCTGCCTCATCGTGGATTCCCTAAGCCCCAAATGACTGGGGTTTTATTGAGTCTTGTGAACATCATGTGACTGGCTAAGCCACTCACAATTCAACAGCTCTACAACTAGTTTGGTAAAACTGTAAAATCAAGTGGGGAGCAGGCAGGGAAGTGAAGCTGAGTCCATGATCGGATCAGCCATGATCTTTATTAAATGGCGGAGCAGGCTCGAGGGGCCATATGGCCTACTCCTGTTCCTATTTCTTGTGTTCTTATATTTTAAGTGCCTCTTTTTTTAAGGGCACCAAAACCCAAAAATTAACAATTAAACATTAAAAGGAACCTTGTTCCCTGTTGAAATGATGCACTCCAGTCCCGAATTTGTGTGTCATCCTTGCGCAGGGGCTATGCATAGCTTCTCTGTATCGATCTAATTTTAGTAAATGTACTGTCAAAGTGAGCACTCAAAAGCTTTACAAACCTGTGAGCAGAGTCACAGGTGCATACATTACACCAAGCTACCGGCGGGTTCAGCCTGAGGATCAGCCAATGCTAGCAGTGGGTTCAGCCTGAGGATCAGCCAATGCTAGCAGTGGGTTCAGCCTGAGGATCAGCCAATGCTAGCAGTGGGTTCAGTCTGAGGATCAGCCAATGCTAGCAGTGGGTTCAGCCTGAGGATCAGCCAATGCTAGCAGCAGGTTCAGCCTGTGATCAGCCAATGCTAGCAGTGGGTTCAGCCTGAGGAGCAGCCAATGCTAGCAATGGGTTCAGCCTGAGGAGCAGCCAATGCTAGCAGTGGGTTCAGCCTGAGGAGCAGCCAATGCGTTGTCGTCTCCTTATTCACTGAACTGCAACAGGAGAATGCCACTGCCCAATTTGTCAAAATACAAGGGATCATTGACGACAGCCAAGTGGCCAACCAGGAATCGGGCTGCTGCTCCTCCTCTGCCATTTGCTCCTTCTCACCTGTGAATCAGGTGGGTGCTACCTCAAGTTCATGAACTGCATCCTCCAGGGTGGGTGCAGAGAGATGCAGGGTGCTGTCTTGTTCTGGACCACTGGGAATGCTGGAAAGCTTCACTTCCAGGCCTGCAATAACAGAACAGGAACGAATGTCAGAATATTGACTGCAAATGACACATTTAAACAGGGCTTGCAAGAGAATTTAGGTGGTGTTTGTGAGCCTGTGTGGAAGTGTGTGAGAAGTAGAACATGGCCAAAGAGCAGGACGTTACGAGTTTGGAGCACGGACAAATATGAAATTACATTCTGATGGAAACTCACAATCATGAAACTGGCACAGTCTGTTGCAAAAATGTCTTGCTGGGGAAAGGAGATCAGAAAATGCTTGATATGTGTTACAGTGAATGTCTTATATTTAGACCAGGGGTACCTTTCTTGATGATCCTCATTTTAATGAAGGATGAAGAGAAAGTTGTACTCTCCAGTAATAGTTGCTTACATATCCAGTGTATTTGTTTGAAAATAAACATCAAAACCCAGTCTCATTTCCAGTAAATTATACAGGAGAGGGAAAATAAAACAGCAATTATTTTCTTGCAACCGCAATACAGGCCGCAATTTAACCAAACGTGCGAGTCCGGGGCTGCCGGGGGCAGTGGTGGGTTACAATCCCACTCCTGGCTGCAGCCCGCACTGTGAGAACAATCTTCCCTAGATTGGGCTTGTTAAGCCCGCCCTGCGATATTCCCGGCCAATTGAAGGAAGCGGGTCTGACGACGTCATTTGATGATGCGTCATCAACCGGTTTCTTTAAAGGGACCATGTCCACATTGATTTTGACAGTCGTGCTGTCAGTATCCTGCAACATTGAGGTGCTGCAAACACTGACAAGCACAGCATAGAGTGCACAGCTGCACCCAGGCTCTCCCATGACTCCCTCCAGATGCTTATAGAAAGAGTCACAACACACAGGGAGGTTCTCTTCCCTTCCAAAGCGCAGAAGAGACCTCCCCAGGACACCAACACAGCCTGGTTGCACATTGCACAGGAGGGCACAAGCAAGGATGTCATCAGGAGGAGCTGGCTGCAGTGGCACAAACCTTTCAATCACCTCAGTAGATCACAAAATGTTACTGCAAACCTCATCCTGCTGTGCCACTCATCACATCCCCATCACACTGCCTTCCCTACCCTACTCCTGCACATCCTTCCTGACACCAACTTACCTTGCACCTCCACCCATCCCTCTCTCTCTATCTACATGATCACATCCCCATCTCACTACCCACACCTCACACTCACCCTCATCCTTGCCCAGTCATACCACCTAACAACACACAAGGGTAGGCACTTGGGTCTTTTAGCCAATTTTCATGTAGATTTTCTTCTAATATTGTTGTCAAACATTGAAATCTTTATTTTGAACACTTTGCATTCTTGGACAGATTTGTGTACACCATTGGAAGGGGAGTGGTGAGTTGTAGTGATTGGTGAGACATAAGGGTATCCCCCACAAAGGTGATGAGTATGAAAGGAATGGCGTGGGCATTGTAAGGATACTTTAGTGTGGGGTTGTACCAACCTGGCGCATCATGTGGTAGCCACGGTGTACAGCACCAAGTGAAGGAAATGTGGGCATGGCGTCCCGGGCAGCAAAGTGGTTGGGTGCTGATGCCCTATGTCCTGTGCAGCATCAGGTGGCTGTGGAGAAAATTGGTGCTGTTGTTCATGATGCTGGTGTGTGTATTGGGGCTGATCGTAGTGGGATTCTGAGGACCAAGGCGAGATATTTTCAAGGACATTGGTGCTGATAGAATAGATGGCAGGTGAGGTTGAGGTGTCAGAAACAAAGAAACATAGAAAATAGGTGCAGGAGTAGGCCATTCGGCCCTTTGAGCCTGCACCACCATTCAATAACATCATGGCTGATCATTCACCTCAGTACCCCTTTCCTGCTTTCTCTCCATACCCTTTGATCCCTTTAGCCGTAAGGGCCATATCTAACTCCCTCTTGAATATATCCAATGAACTGGCATCAACAACTCTCTGCGGTAGGGAATTCCACAGGTTAACAACTCTCTGAGTGAAGAAGTTTCTCCTCATCTCAGTCCTAAATGGCTTACCCCTTATCCTTAGAATATGTCCCCTGGTTCTGGACTTCCCCAACATCGGGAACATTCTTCCTGCATCTAACCTGTCCAGTCCCGTCAGAATTCCTTCATCTAAATCATTAATGTATATTGTAAATAGCTGGGGGTCCCAGCACTGAGCCCTGCGGCACTCCACTAGTCACTGCCTGCCATTCTGAAAAGACCCGTTTATCCCGACTCTCTGCTTCCTGTCTGCCAACCAGTTCTCGATCCACATCAGT
Organism: Pristiophorus japonicus; assembly: GCF_044704955.1. Classification (NCBI taxonomy): domain Eukaryota; kingdom Metazoa; phylum Chordata; class Chondrichthyes; family Pristiophoridae; genus Pristiophorus; species Pristiophorus japonicus. Next base: position 14,080,669 of record NC_091993.1, on the reverse strand, counting down.
ACATTACCCCCAATACCTTGTGCTTTGATTTTGCACACCAATCTTTTGTGTGGGACCTTGTCAAAAGCCTTTTGAAAGTCCAAATACACCACATCCACTGATTCTCCCTTGTCCACTCTACTAGTTACATCCTCAAAAATTTCCAGAAGATTTGCCAATCATGATTTCCCTTTCATAAATCCATGCTGACTTGCACCGATCCTGTCACTGCTTTCCAAATTCGCTGCTATTTCATCTTTAATAATTGATTCCAACGTTTTCCCCACTACTGATGTCAGGCTAACCGGTCTATAATTACCCATTTTCTCTCTCTCTCCTTTCTTAAAAAGTGGTGTGACATTAGCTACCCTCCAGTCCATAGGAACTGATCCAGAGTCGATAGACTGTTGGAAAATGATCACCAATGTATCCACTATTTCTAGGGCCACTTCCTTAAGTACTCTGGGATGCAGACTATCAGGCCCGGGGATTTATCAGCCTTCAATCCCATCAATTTCCTAGCACAATTTCCCACCTAATAAGCATTTCCTTCAGTTCCTCCTTCTCACTAGACCCCCGGTCCGCTAGTATTTCCGGAAGGTTATTTGTGTCTTCCTTCATGAAGACAGAACCAATGTATTTGTTCAACTGGTCCGCCATTTCTTTGTTCACCATTATAAATTCACCTGAATCTGACTACAAGGACCTACGTTTGTCTTCACTAATCTTTTTCTCTTCACATATCTATAGAAGCTTTTGCAGTCAGTTTTTATGTTCCCAGCTAGCTTCCTCTTATACTCTATTTTCCCCCTCCTAATTAAACCCTTTGTCCTCCTCTGCTGAATGATAACATTCTCCCAGTCCTCAGGTTTGCTGGTTTGTCTGGCCAATTTATATGCCTCTTCCTTGCATTTAACACTGTACTTAATTTCCCTTGTTAGCCACGGTTGAGCCACCTTTCCCGTTTTATTTTTACTCCAGTACAATTGTTGAAGTTCATCCATGTGATCTTTAAATGTTGGCCATTGCCTATCCATCGTCAACCTTTTAAGTATCATTTGCCAGTCTATTCTAGCCAATTCACGTCTCATACCATCGAAGTTAGCTTTCCTTAAGTTCAGGACCCTAGTCTCTGAATTAACTGTGTCACTCTCCATCTTAATAAAGAATTCTACCATATCATGGTCATTCTTCCCCAAGGGGCCTCGCACAACAAGATTGCTAATTAGTCCTTTCTCATTACACATCACCCAGTCTAGTTGGTTCCTCGACATATTGGTCTAGAAAACCATCCCTAATACACTCCAGGAAATTCTCCTCCACTGCATTGCTACATAGAAACATAGAAACATAGAAAATAGGTGCAGGAGCAGGCCATTCAGCCCTTCTAGCCTGCACCGCCATTCAATGAGTTCATGGCTGAACATGAAACTTCAGTACCCCCTTCCTGCTTTCTCGCCATAACCCTTGATCCCCCGAGTAGTAAGGACTTCATCTAACTCCCTTTTGAATATATTTAGTGAATTGGCCTCAACTACTTTCTGTGGTAGAGAATTCCACAGGTTCACCACTCTCTGGGTGAAGAAGTTTCTCCTCATCTCGGTCCTAAATGGCTTACCACTTATCCTCAGACTGTGACCCCTGGTTCTGGACTTCCCCAACATTGGGAACATTCTTCCTGCATCTAACCTGTCTAAACCCGTCAGAATTTTAAACGTTTCTATGAGGTCCCTCTCATTCTTCTGAACTCCAGTGAATACAAGCCCAGTTGATCCAGTCTTTCTTGATAGGTCAGTCCCGCCATCCCGGGAATCAGTCTGGTGAACCTTCGCTGCACTCCCTCAACAGCAAGAATGTCCTTCCTCAAGTTAGGAGACCAAAACTGTACACAATACTCCAGGTGTGGCCTCACCAAGGCCCTGTACAACTGTAGCAACACCTCCCTGCCCCTGTATTCAAATCCCCTTGCTATGAAGGCCAACATGCCATTTGCTTTCTTAACCGCCTGCTGTACCTGCATGCTAACCTTCAATGACTGATGTACCATGACACCCAGGTCTCGTTGCACCTTCCCTTTTCCTAATCTGTCACCATTCAGATAATAGTCTGTCTCTTTGTTTTTACCACCAAAGTGGATAACCTCACATTTATCCACATTATACTTCATCTGCCATGCATTTGCCCACTCACCTAACCTATCCAAGTCACTCTGCAGCCTAATAGCATCCTCCTCGCAGCTCACACTGCCACCCAACTTAGTGTCATCCGCAAATTTGGAGATACTGCATTTATTCCCCTCGTCTAAATCATTAATGTACAATGTAAACAGCTGGGGCCCCAGCACAGAGCCTTGCGGCACCCCACTAGTCACTGCCTGCCATTCTGAAAAGTACCCATTTACTCCTACTCTTTGCTTCCTGTCTGACAACCAGTTCTCAATCCACGTCAGCACACTACCCCCAATCCCATGTGCTTTAACTTTGCACATTAATCTCTTGTGTGGGACCTTGTCGAAAGCCTTCTGAAAGTCCAAATATACCACATCAACTGGTTCTCCTTTGTCCACTTTACTGGAAACATCCTTAAAAAATTCCAGAAGATTTGTCAAGCATGATTTCCCTTTCACAAATCCATGCTGACTTGGACCTATCATGTCACCATTTTCCAGATGCACTGCTATGACATCCTTAATAATTGATTCCATCATTTTACCCACTACTGAGGTCAGGCTGACCGGTCTATAATTCCCTGTTTTCTCTCTCCCTCCTTTTTTAAAAAGTGGGGTTACATTGGCTACCCTCCACTCCATAGGAACTGATCCATGGAATGTTGGAAAATGACTGTCAATGCATCCGCTATTTCCAAGGCCACCTCCTTAAGTACTCTGGGATGCAGTCCATCAGGCCCTGGGGATTTATCGGCCTTCAATCCCATCAATTTCCCCAACACAATTTCCCGACTAATAAAGATTTCCCTCAGTTCCCCCTCCTTACTAGACCCTCTGACCCCTTTTATATCCGGAAGGTTGTTTGTATCCTCCTTAGTGAATACCGAACCAAAGTACTTGTTCAATTGGTCTGCCATATCTTTGTTCCCCGTTATGACTTCCCCTGATTCTGACTGCAGGGGACCTACGTTTGTCTTTACTAACCTTTTTCTCTTTACATACCTATAGAAACTTTTGCAATCCACCTTAATGTTCCCTGCAAGCTTCTTCTCGTACTCCATTTTCCCTGCCCTAATCAAACCCTTTGTCCTCCTCTGCTGAGTTCTAAATTTCTCCCAGTCCCCAGGTTCGATGCTATTTCTGGCCAATTTGTATGCCACTTCCTTGGCTTTAATACTATCCCTGATTTCCCTAGATAGCCACGGTTGAGCCACCTTCCCTTTTTTATTTTTACGCCAGACAGGAATGTACAATTGTTGTCATTCATCCATGCGGTCTCTAAATGTCTGCCATTGCCCATCCACAGTCAACCCCCTAAGTATCATTCGCCAATCTATCCTAGCCAATTCACGCCTCATACCTTCAAAGTTACCCTTCTTTAAGTTCTGGACCATGGTCTCTGAATTTACTGTTTCATTCTCCATCCTAATGCAGAATTCCACCATATTATGGTCACTCTTCCCCAAGGGGCCTCGCACAATGAGATTGCTAATTAATCCTCTCTCATTACACAACACCCAGTCTAAGATGGCCTCCCCCCTAGTTGGTTCCTCAACATATTGGTCTAGAAAACCATCCCTTATGCACTCCAGGAAATCCTCCTCCACCGTATTGCTTCCAGTTTGGCTAGCCCAATCTATGTGCATATTAAAGTCACCCATTATAACTGCTACACCTTTATTGCATGCACCCCTAATTTCCTGTTTGATGCCCTCCCCAACATCCCTATTACTGTTTGGAGGTCTGTACACAACTCCTACTAAAGTTTTTTGCCCTTTGGTGTTCTGCAGCTCTACCCATATAGATTCCATAGCATCCAAGCTAATGTCTTTCCTAACTATTGCATTAATCTCCTCTTTAACCAACAATGCTACCCCACCTCCTTTTCCTTTTATTCTACCCTTCCTGAATGTTGAATACCCCTGAATGTTGAGTTCCCAGCCCTGATCATCCTGGAGCCACGTCTCCGTAATCCCAATCACATCATATTTATTAACATCTATTTGCACAATTAATTCATCCACCTTATTGCGGATACTCCTTGCATTAAGACACAAAGCCTTCAGGCTTGTTTTTTTAACACCCTTTGTCCTTTTAGAATTTTGCTGTACAGTGGCCCTTTTTGTTCTTTGCCTTGGGTTTCTCCACCCTCCACTTTTCCTCATCTCCTTTCTGTCTTTTGCTTTTGCCTCCTTTTTGTTTCCCTCTGTCTCCCTGCATTGGTTCCAATCCCCCTGCCATATTAGTTTAAATCCTCCCCAACAGCACTAGCAAACACTCCCCCTAGGACATTGGTTCCGGTCCTGCCCAGGTGCAGACCGTCCGGTTTGTACTGGTCCCACCTCCCCCAGAACCGGTCCGAATGCCCCAGGAATTTGAATCCCTCCCTGCTGCACCACTGCTCAAGCCACGTATTCATCTGCGCTATCCTGCGATTCCTACTCTGACTATCACGTGGCACTGGTAGCAATCCCGAGATTACTATTTTTGAGGTCCTACTTTGGTTAGCCCAATTTGGTTAGCCCAATCAATATGTAAATTGAAGTCACCCATGAAAACTGCTGTACCTTTATTGCACACATCCCTAACTTCTTGTTTGATGTTGTCTCCAACCTCACTACTACTGTTTGGTGGTCTGTACACAACTCCCATTAGTATTTTCTGCCCTTTGGTATTCCGTAGTTCCACCCATACCAATTCCACATCATCCAAGCTAATGTCCTTCCTTACTATTGCCTTAATTTCCTCTTTAACCAGCAATGCCACCCAAACTCCTTTTCCTTTCTGTCTATCCTTCCTGAATGTTGAATACCCCTGGATGTTGAGTTCCCAGCCTTGGTCACCCTGGAGCCATGTCTCCGTGAAGCCAATTACATCATATCCGTTAACAGCTATCTGCGCAGTTACTTCGTTCACCTTATTACGAATATTCCTCGCATTGAGACACAGAGCCTTCAGTCTTGTCTTTTTAACACACTTTGCCCTGGAGGGAGTGTTTGCTAGTGCTGTTTGGGAGGAGTTAAACTAATATGGAAGGGGGATGGGAACCTATGCAGGGAGACAGAGGGAAATAAAATGGAGACAGAAGCAAAAGCTACAAAAGAGAATAGTAAAAGTGGAGGGCAGAGAAACCCAAGGCAAAAAACAAAAAGGGCCAATTTACAGCAAAATTTTAAAGGGGCAAAGTGTGTTAAAAAGACAAGCCTGAGGGCTCTGTGCCTCAATGCGAGGAGTATTCAAAATAAGGTGGATGAATTAACTGCGCAGATAGCATTTAACAGATATGATGTGACTGGCATCATAAGAACATAAGAATTAGGAACAGGAGTAGGCCATCTCGCCCCTCGAGCCTGCTCCGCCATTCAATAAGATCATGGCTGATCTGGTCGTGGACTCAGCTCCACTTACCCGCCTTCTCCCCGTAACCCTTAATTCCTTTATTGCTTAAAAATCTATCTATCTTTGACTTGAAAACATTCAATGAGCTAGCCTCAGCTGCTTCCTTGGGCAGAGAATTCCACAGATTCACAACCCTCTGTGAGAAGAAATTCTTTCTCAACTCGGTTTTTAATTGGCTCCTCCGTATTTTGAGGCTGTGCCCCCTAGTTCTAGTCTCCCCCACCAATGGAAACAACCTCTCTGCCTCTATCTTGTCTATCCCTTTCATGATTTTAAATGTTTCTATAAGATCACCCCTCATCCTTCTGAACTCCAAGGAGTAAAGACCCAGTCTACTCAATCTATCATCATAAGGTAACTCCCTCATTTCTCGAATCAGCCTAGTGAATCGTCTCTGTACCCCTTCCAAAGCTAGTATATCCTTCCTTAAGTAAGGTGACCAAAACTGCACGCAGTACTCCAGGTGCGGCCTTACCAATACCTTATACAGTTGCAGCAACACCTCCCTGCTTTTGTACTCCATCCCTTTCGCAATGAAGGCCAACATTCCATTTGCCTTCCTGATTACCTGCTGCACCTGCAAACTAACCTTTTGGGATTCATGCACAAGGACCCCCAGGTCCCTCTGCACCACAGCATGTTGTAATTTCTCCCCATTCAAACAATATTCCCTTTTACTGTTTTTTTTCCCAAGGTGGATGACCTCACACTTTCCGTCATTGTATTCCATCTGCCAAACCTTAGCCCATTCGCTTAACCTATCCAAATCTCCTTGTAGCCTCTCTGAGTCCTCTACACAACCCGCTTTCCCACTAATCTTAGTGTCATCTGCAAATTTTGTTGCACTACACTCTGTCCCCTCCTCTAGGTCATCTATGTATATTGTAAACAGTTGTGGTCCCAGCACTGATCCCTGTGGCACACCACTAACCACTGATTTCCAACCGGAAAAGGACCCATTCATCCCGACTCTCTGCTTTCTGCTCGCCAGCCAATTCTCTATCCAGCCTATTCCTCTGACTCCGCGTACCTTTATCTTCTGCAGTAACCTTTTGTGTGGCACCTTATCGAATGCCTTTTGGAAATCTAAATACACCGCATCCATCGGTACACCTCTATCCACCATGCTCGTTATATCCTCAAAGAATTCCAGTAAGTTAATGGAGACATGGCTCCAGGGTGACCAAGTCTGGGAACTCAACATACAAGGGTATTCAGCATTTAGGAAGGACAGACAGAAAGGAAAAGGAGGCGGGTTGGCGTTGCTGGTTAAAGAGGAAATTAATGCAATTGTAACGAAGGACATTAGCTTGGATGATGTGGAATCGGTATGGGTGGATCTACGGAATATCAAAGGGCAGAAAACGCTAGTGGCAGTTGCGCACAGGCCACCAAATAATAGTCATGAGGTTGGGAACAGCATCAAACAAGAAATAAGGGATGTGTGCAATAAAGGTACAGCAGTAATCATGGGCGACTTTAATCTACACATTGATTGGGCTAACCTAACTGGTAGCAATGCGATGGAGGAGGATTTCCTGGAGTGTATTAAGGATGGTTTTCTAGACCAATATGTCGAGGAACCAACCAGAGAGCTGGCCATCCTAGACTGGGTGATGTGTAATGAGAAAGGATTAATTAGCAATCTTGTTGTGCGAGGCCCCTTGGGGAAGAGTGACCATAATATGGTAGAATTCCTTATTAAAATGGAGAGTGACAAAGTTAATTCAGAAACTAGGGTCCTGAACTTAAGTAAAGGTAACTTTGATGGTATGAGGCGCGAATTGGCTACATTAGACTGGCAAATGATACTTAAAGGATAGGCAATGGCAAACCTTTAAAGAGCATGTGGACGAACTTCAACAATTGTATATCCCTGTCTGGAGTAAAAATAACATGGGGAAGATGGCTCAACCGTGGCTAACAAAGGAAATTAAGGATAGTATTAATTTCAAGGAAGAGGCATATAAATTAGCTAGAAAGAGCAGCAAACCGGAGGACTGGGAGAATTTTAAATTCAGCAGAGGAGGACAAAAGGTTTAATTAAGAGGGGGAAAATAGAGCATGAGAGGAACTTGCCGGAAACATAAAAACTGACTGCAAAAACTTCTTTTGATATGTGAAGAGAAAAAGATTAGTGAAGACAAATGTAAGTCCCTTGCAATTAGATTCGGGTGAATTTATAATGGTGAACAAAGAAATGGCAGACCAATTGAACAAGTACTTTGGTTCTGTCTTCACAAAGAAAGACACAAATAACCTTCTGGATGTGCTAGGGGACTGAGGGTCCAGTGAGAAGGAGGAACTGAAGGATATCCTTATTAGGCGAGAAATTGTGCTAGGGAAATTGACGGGATTGAAGGCCGATAAATTCCCAGGACCTGATAGTCTACATCCCAGAGTAATTTAGGAAGTGGGCTTAGAAATAGTGGATGCATTGGTGATCATTTATCAACAGTCTATCGACTCTGGATCAGTTCCTATGGACTGGAGGGTTGCTAATGTAACACCACTTTTTAAAAAAGGAGGGAGAGAGACAACGGGTAATTACAGATCGGTTCGCCTGACATCGGTGGTGGGGAAAATGTTGGAACCAATCATTAAGGATGAAATAGCAGCGCATTTGAAGAGCAGTGATAGGATTGGTCCAAGTCAGCATGGATTTATGAAAGGGAAATCATGCTTGACAAATCTTCTGGAAATTTTTGAGGATGTAACTAGTAGAGTGGACAAGGGGGAACCAGTGGATGTGGTGTATTTGGACTTTCAAAAGACTTTTGACAAGGTCCCACACAGGAGATTGGTGAGCAAAATCAAAGCACAAGGTATTGGGGGTAATGTACTGACGTGGATCGAGAACTGGTTGGCAGACAGGAAGCAGAGCGTCGGGATAAACGGGTCCTTTTCAGAATGGCAGGCAGTGACTAGTGGAGTGCCGCAGGGCTCAGTGCTGGGACCCCAGCTCTTTACAATATATATTAATGATTTAGATGATGGCATTGAATGTAATATCTCCAAGTTTGCAGATGAAACTAAACTTGGTGGTGGTGTGAGCTGTGAGGAGGACACTAAGAGGCTGCAGGGTGACTTGGACAGGGTAGGCGAGTGGGCAAATACATGGCAGATGCAGTATAATGTGGATAAATGTGAGGTTATCCACTTTGGGGGCAAAAACACGAAGGCAGAATATTATCTGAATGGCGGCAGATTAGGAAAAGGGGAGGTGCAACGAGACCTGGGTGTCATGGTTCATCAGTCCTTGAAAGTTGGCATGCAGGTACAGCAGGCGGTGAAGAAGGCAAATGGTATGTTGGCCTTCATAGCAAGGGGATTTGAGTATAGGAGCAGGGAAGTCTTGCTGCAGTTGTACAGGGCCTTGGTGAGGCCCCACCTGGAATATTGTGTTCCGTTTTGGTCTCCTAATCTGAGGAAGGACACTCTTGCTATTGAGGGAGTGCAGCGAAGGTTCACCAGACTGATTCCCGGGATGGCTGGACTGACATATGAGCAGAGACTGGATCAACTGGGCCTTTATACACTGGAGTTTAGAATGTTGAAAGGGGATCTCATAGAAACATATAAGATTCTGACTGGACTGGACAGGCTAGATGCGGGAAGAGTGTTCCCGATGTTGGGGAAGTCCAGAACCAGGGGACACAGTCTTAGGATAAGGGGCAGGCCATTTAGGACTGAGATGAGGAGAAACTTCTTCACTCAGAGAGTTGTTAACCTGTGGAATTCCCTGCCGCAGAGAGTTGTTGATGCCAGTTCATTGGATATATTCAAGAGGGAGTTAGATATGGCCCTTACGGCTAAAGGATCAAGGGGTATGGAGAGAAAGCAGGAAAGGGGTACTGAAGGACTGATCAGCCATGATCTTATTGAATGGTCGTGCAGGCTTGAAGGGCCGAATGGCCTACTCCTGCAACTATTTTCGATGTTTCTATGTTTAGAATTTTACTGTAATATGGCCCTTTTTGCTTTATGCCTTGGGTTTCTCTTCCCTCCACTTTTACTTTTCTTCTTTCTATCTTTTGCTTCTGCCCCCATTCTACTTCCCTCTGTCTCCCTGCATAGGTTCCCATCCCCCTGCCATATTAGTTTAACCCCTCCGCAACAGCACGAGCAAACACTCCCCCTCGGCCATTGGTTCCGGTCCTGCCCAGGTGCAGACAATCCGGTTTGTACTGGTCCCACCTCCCCCAGAACCGGTTTCAATGTCCCAGGAATTTGAATCCCTCCCTCCTCAAGCCACGTATTGATTGGAGCTATCCTGCGATTCCTACTCTGACTAGCACGTGGCACTGGTAACAATCCTGAGATTACTACCTTTGAGGTCCTACTTTTTAATTTAGATTCTAGCTCCCTAAATTCATCTTGTAGCACCTCATGCCATTTTTTACCTATATCGTTGGTACCTATATGCACCACGACAACTGGTTGTTCACCCTCCCCCTCCAGAATGTCCTGCAGCCGCTCTGAAACATCCTTGACCCTTGCACCAGCGAGGCAACATACCATCCTGGACTCTCGATTGCGGCCGCAGAAACGTCTATTTATTCCCCTTACAATAGAATCCCCTACCACTATAACTCTCCCACTCTTTTTCCTGCCCTCCTATGCAGCAGAGCCATCCATGGTGCCACGAACTTGGCTGCTCTCCCCTGATGAGCCATCCCCCTCAATAGTACCCAAAGTGGTATATCTGTTTTGCAGGAGGATGACCGCAGGGGACCCCTGCATTACCTTCCTTCCACTGCTCTTCCTGTTGGTCACCCATTCCTTATCTGGTTGTGTACCCTTTACCGGCGGTGTGGCCAACTCACTAAATGTGCTACTCACGACATCCTCAGCATCACCGATGCTCCAAAGTAAATCCACCCGCAGCTCCAGTGCCGCAATGCAGTCTGTCATGTGCTGCAGCCGGATACACTTCCTGCACATGTCGTCGTCAGGGACACTTGGGAGCATCCCTGACTTCCCACATAGTACAGGAGGAGCATGGCACGTGTCGGAGCTCTCCTGCCATGATTTACCCCTTAGATTAACTTAAATTGGCAACAACAATGATAAAGGTTACCTACTGATAAAGGAAAAGAAAAAGAAAAACTACTCACCAATCACCAGCCAATCACTTACCCGCTTGGCTGTGACGTCACCCTTCAATTTCTTTCGACTTCTTTTTTGCTTCCTCGCCCTGCTGCAGCTGCACCGGCTGGCCTCCTCCTCACTGAACTCCTGCCGCTCCCCAACTGATGGGCCTTTTGTAGGCCTCCTGGATCTCCCGCGCCGCCTCCTCCTCACTGAACTCCTGCCGCTCCCCAACTGATGGGCCTTTTGTAGGCCTCCTGGATCACCCGCGCCGCCTCCTCCTTGCCGAGCTCCCGCCGCGCCTCCCGACTGATGGGCCTTTTGTAGGCCTCCTGGATCTCGCGTTCCGCCTCCTCCTCGCCAAAGAGAAGCAATCTGTCAAAGGTGAGAGAGGTTGCTTCAAGGGGGTGACAGTGGATAGGGAGTTCACTGAAAACACTTCCAAACTGCATACAGCTCAAAAGTATCTTCCAAATCCTAAAGGCTTCTGAGATTGGAAACTGAACATCTGTGATGTCATGTTTGTAACTACAATGTAACACCACTGCCTTACTGTACACACTCAACTCAGATGCACACCTTGACCACAGCGGGTGAACCTGTGGGCGACACTCCTTGCCTGATCACACAGGTATATAAAGGGAGGTCCCACGCAGGGTCATCACTTCTGGAGTCCTGTAATAAAGAGTTAAGGTCTCAGAGTGGCCTTGTCCCTGGAATGTGCCTCGTGTGGTTTCATGCTGTAGAGTAAGGACTTTACATTGGCGACGAGAAACAGGAATTCACGACCCACGAGAATGGCCACCGGTAGCACAGAGGAACAGTACTGTGTTGGGGAAGACTGGGATGATTTTGTCGAGAGGCTTCAGCAAAGCTTCGTTACTAAAGACTGGCTGGGGGATGCAGTGGCCCGACAAGCGACGGGCTCATCTCCTCACTAGCTGCGGGCCAAAGACTTATGCGCTCATGAAGGACTTACTGGCACCCCAAAAGTCGGCAGACAAAACCTTTGAAGAGCTTAGCAAATTAATTGGGAAGCGCCTCAAACCGGCGAGCAGCATACACATGGCTTGACACAGATTCTAAACCCACCGACGTCGTGAAGGACAGAGCATACAGGACTTTGTAGCGGACCTCCGGCGTTTGGCCAGCCTCTGTAAGTTCACAGACGCCTGCAGAGGGGAGATGCTAAGGGACTTCTTTATCGAGGGCATCGGTCATGCAGGAATTTTTCGCAAGTTAATTGAGACCAAGGATTTGACCTTGGAAGCGGCAGCGTGGTTAGCTCAAACTTTCATGGCGGGGGAGGAAGAGACGATAATGATTTACGCGCGCAATTCTGCGTCTAACGCGGCGATGGATCTGGGAGTCAACACCATCAATGCTACTCACAGCCCCGCAGAAGGGCAGGGGCGGTCCGACATTTACCAGGCAGCAATAGACACCAGAGCAGGACCTCAACAGAGACAATGGCAGGCTGAACGGACATTCATGCCATCACAGTGAACAATGCGGCCCGGGATGGGGCCATTGACACCCACTAATAGGGTACTATGGAATTCCTGGCCATAGTCCCTTTGTCGCCAACAATGGAAACTTTAACTCATGCTGGAGGTGTGGGTGAAAACACTCAGCCAGATCTTGCAGACTCCAACAGTTTGTCTGCAGAAACTGCAATCTCAGTGGCCATTTGGCTCGAATGTGCAGAAAACCTGCAACAAGACTAATATATGAGGCAGATGGACCAGAAGAGAGTTCTGTGAGGCAGGATGACTTTTGGGGCAAATCGATGGACGCCGAGGTTCAGCGGGTCCATGCGGCGAACATTCACAGTTCATACACCAAAATGCCACCAATGATGATGAGGGTTTTGTTGAACGGTATCCCAGTACGCATGGAGCTGGACACTGGGGCCAGCCAGTCACTCATGGGCATGCAGCAATTTGAGAAGCTATGGCCACTCAAAGCCAGTAGACCCAAATTAGAACGTATTGAGACACAATTATGGACTTACACCAAAGAAATCATTCCGGTGCTAGGCAGTGCAATGATGGCTGTCACACACAATGGGTTAGTGAACCGGCTGCCACTCTGGATTGTCCCGGGCAATGGTCCCGCACTGTTGGGAAGGAGATGGTTAGCCGAGATGAACTGGAAATGGGGGGATGTTCATGCAATGTCCTCAGTGGAGCGAAGTTCGTGCTCACAAGTCCTACAACAATTCGAGTCACTATTCCAACCGGGTGTCGGGACTTTCAAAGGCACTAAAGTAGTGATACACATCACCCCGGACGCCAGGCCAGTGCACCACAAAGCCAGAGTGGTGCCGTATGTAATGCGGGAAAAGATCGAGAGCAAATTGGACCGGCTGTTGCGAGAGGGCATCAGCTCGCCTGTTGAATTCAGCGACTGGGCGAGCCCCATCGTTCCCGTTCTAAAAGCGGATGGCTCTGTCAGGATCTGTGGCGACTACAAGGCCACCATCAATCGGGTGTCCCTTCAAGACCAATATCCCAAGAGCGGAGGACCTCTACCTCTTCGCCACGCTGGCAGGCGGCAAGCTGTTCACCAAGTTGGACCTCACTTCAGCCTACATGACCCAGGAACTGGCCGACGAATCCAAACTACTGACCACCATCACCACGCACAAGGGACTGATTGCGTATAACAGGTGCCCGTTTGGCATTCGATCAGCGGCCGCGATTTTTCAACGTAACATGGAAAGCCTGCTTAAATCCATTCCGGGTATTATGGTATTCCAGGACGACATCCTCATCACGGGTCGAGACACCGAGGAACACCTCCACAACCTGGAGGAGGTGCTACGCCGACTGGACCGGGTAGGCCTGCGACTCAAGAAGTCTAAATGCATGTTCTTAGCTCCCAAAGTTGAGTTTCTGGGCAGGAGGGTTGCTGCAGACGGGATTCGGCCCACCGAATCCGAAACAGAGGCGATTCGACGAGCACCCATGCCCTGCAACACATCGGAGTTGTGTTCATTCCTGGGACTGTTGAACTATTTCAGGAACTTTCTGCCGGATTTGAGCATGTTGTTGGAGCTGCTACACGTGCTTCTGCGTAATGGTTGCGATTGGTTTTGGGGGGACTGTCAGGAACGGGCTTTTGATTGACCCTGTACGACCTCTGTAAACATTTAGTTCTGACATGTGATGCATTATCCTATGGGGTTGGGTGCGTGTTGCAGCAGGGTAATGCTGAGGGTCAACTACAACCTGTGGCTTATGCCTTCAGGTCGCGCTCTCAAGCAGAACGGGGATATGGGATGGTCGAGAAGGAAGCGCTCGCATGTGTCTATGGAAGAAAAAAAATGCATCAGTACCTCTTGGGTAGGAAGTTTGAATTAGAGACGGACCACAAGCCACTCACATCCCTGTTGTCAGACACAAGGTTGTCAATGCCAACGCATCAGCTCGCATACAGCGGTGGGCTCTCACGCTAGCTGCTTATGACTACTCCATTCGGCACCGGCCCGGCACTGAAAACTGCGCTGACGTGCTCAGCAGGCTCCCACTGGCCACCATCAAGGGGGCAGCTGAGCAAAGCACTGTGATGGTCATGGCTGTCAATGCCTTTGACAGTGCAGGCTCCCCCATCACAGCCCGCCAGATCAAAATCTGGATAAACAGAGATCCCCTCCTATCCTTGATTAAGAAATGTGTCCTGATTGGGGATTGGGTGCCCACACACGGAGCATGCCCTGAGGAGGTCAGAGCGTTCCACAGGCGGATGGATGAGCTCTCCATCCAAGCCAACTGCCTACAAGGAGGCAGCCGGGTAGTCATGCCCCAGAAGGGCAGGGAGGCATTCATCAGGGAATTCCACAGCAAGCACCCAGGGATTGTGATGATGAAGGCCATTTCCCGGTCACACGTTTGGTAGCCTGGAATTGATTCAGACCTGGAACACTGTGTTCGCAGGTGCACAACGTGTGCCCAACTGGGTAAAGCCCCCAGGGAGGCCCCGCTCAGCCCGTGGCCCTGGCCCACCAAGCCATGGTCACGCATTCACGTTGACTACGCGGGGCCGTTCATGGGGAAGATGTTCCTCATTGTGGTAGATACGTACTCGAAATGGATCGAGTGCATCATCCTGAATTCATGCACGTCATCCACCACCGTGGAAAGCCTACGTGCGATCTTTGCAACCCATGGCTTGCCGGACATCCTGGTTAGTGATAATGGCCCGTGTTTCACGAGCTATGAATTCCGGGAGTTTATGTTGGGCAATGGCATCAAGCACGTCAGGACTGCGCTGTTCAAGCCGGCCTCCAATGGCCAGGCAGAACGGGCAGTCCAAATCATTAAGCAAGGTATGCTCAGGATTCAAGGACCCTTCCTACAATGCTGCCTATCGTGCCTCCTGCTGGCCTATAGATCCCACCCGCACTCGCTCACGGGGGTCCCGCCCGCGGAGCTACTCATGAAACAGCCACTCAAAACGCGGTTGTCCCTCATTCACCCGGTCCTGACCGACATAATTGAGGGCAAGCGCCAGTCCCAAAACGAGTACCATGACTGTAAATCAAGGGGGAGATGTATAGAAATAAATGATCCTGTATTCGTCCTCAATCACGCCATGGGGCCCAAATGGTTCGAGGGTACGGTAATTGGCAAAGAGGTGAATAGGGTCATCGTGGTAAAACTCAACAATGGCCAGATATGCCGTAAGCATCTGGACCAAGTAAAAAAAAGGTTCAGCATGGACACGGACACGGAGGAACCTGAAGAAGACCATGAGATGAAGCTCACACCACCGCCAGCGAACGAGCAACAAGAGCAATCAGAAGAATGCACAGTTCCTACGGTCAGCCCGGACAGGCCGGATCACCACAGGTGACAGACACTCACGTCAGTGTCCAACAACCAGAGCCCCAACTGCGGCGCTCCACGAGGGAGCGTAGACCACCTGAAAGACTAAACCTATGATCCCTGTAAGACTTTGGGGGGGGGGGGGGGGAAAGATGAAGTCATGTTTGTAACTACAATGTAACACCACTGTTTAATGTATACACTCAACTCAGATACACACCTTGACCACAAGGGGTGAACTTGTGGGAGACACTCCTTGCCTGATCACACAGGTATATAAAAGGAGGTGCCACGTAGGGTCATCACTTCTGGAGTCCTGTAATAAAGAGATAAGGTCACAGAGTGGCCTTGTCCCTGGAATGTGCCTCACGTGGTTTCATGCTGTAGAGTAAGGACTTTACATGTGAAATGGTAGCTATTATGCCACTTCTGCAGCTGTCAATTAATCAAAGCAAAAGAGTGTCAATGAGAACCCGACGCACTTACCTGATGTGAAGCCAAGCGACGGGAAGCTGCTGAAAAACTTGGAAGTATCTGGTAAAATTATTTTTAAATACCTTGAAACTACCTCTTAATGATGTTAATTGGCTAGCCTGCCGCTTGATGTCGGGTCTGTGAACCACAGCCAGAACCGCATTTCGGAAACCTACAAGGAGGCGGGTTCAGAGCGGGATCCCGCCTGGCTGTCAATCACGGTCATTTTGACAATGGGCCTGCCTCCAAAGCCTCACTCGCAGGCTGGTAAAATACTGGCCATAATGTCACAATAGAATGCAATGGAATAAATCGTTATAGAGTCAAGCCGGATGAGTGCAGCTCCAACAACACTCAGGAAGCTCGACGCCATCCAGGACAAAGCAGCCCACTTGATTGGCACCCCATCCGCCACCTTCAACATTCATTCCCTCCACCACCGGCACACTGTGGTTGCAGTCTAAAAGATGCAGCAACTCGCCAAGACTTCTTTGGCAGCACCTCCCAAACCCGCGACCTCTACGACCTAGAAGGACAAGGGCAGCAGGTGCATGGGAACACCATCACCTCCAAGTTGCCCTCCAAGTCACACACCATCCTCACTTGGAAATACATCGCCGTTCCTTCATCGTCGCTGCGTCAAAATCTTGAAACTCCCTCCCCTAACAGCACTGTGGGAGTGCCTTCACCACACGGGACTGCAGCAGTTCAAGAAGGTGGCTCACCACCACCTTCTTGGGGGCAATTAGGGATGGGCAATAAATGCTGGCCTTGCCGGCGACGCCCACATCTCAGGAACAAATAAAAGATAATATGTTTTGATTACAATGAACAGTTATTTTATTCTTTGTGCATTCACTTGGTCTTACATTCTATCTAAAACCTACATCCCAGCTTTAAACTTGGTAGAAATTTTAGCTTCTGCTATACCAGTACGCTAAAGGTTAGATTATAGTAAATACATTTTTACTATTACTGCAGTCCTATACTGATAAGAAATTTCTCGATATCCAGAGCTGACCTCCGACACAGCACATAGCACCTTATCTACACATCGAAGACACAATTCTAACTCTGCAATGCTTTATAAATCCTTTGAATTCACCATGTGCTACCCACATTTTAGAGTCAAAAGTAATTACCTGTAATTCAACAACTCCATAAGATCGAAGTAGTTCTTATCTTTGCCAACTACAATAGATATTTTGCACAACTTGAGTCTTCACTGCACCACTGCTGAATAAGCAGCAACATTTGACTGGTGGGCTCTGATATGACTTTCATTGCATGTGCTTGGACAAATATAGAATGGACCATTCAGGATGTCTGACTGTGCTTTCCCGCATGGCCAGAAAGGAAATTTGGCAGGGAGGGATCAACATTAATAGTAACAGAAAAGCTTCAGAAAACCAAAATGTTAAAACTGAGCAATAGTTAAAAGTGCAACTGGATACAAGATTTTAGGTGATATTTTCACAATGGTGGTCTCTCATCTTATGGCCAGGTAATTAATGAATCTGCTGAAATATGTCATTTACTGAATACGTACAAATCCGTATATGCTGATGTTAAAAACCACGATTAAACTAACATTTTGTACATTTTACTTCGCCGTACAGAAAATGATTATGAGAAGATGATTCCAACATTGGAAGCTAAGTCTGTACAGGTTGTAAAGAGTATCTGGCATTGTTAGCAGAATAAGAGAGGGGACCCTATATTTCTTGTAAAGAGTACCTGGATGGACTCAGCTCTTCTGCTGCTGAAACCCTCATTCATGCCTTTGTTACCTCTAGACTTGACCACTCCAATTCACTCCTGGCTGGCCTCCCACATTCTACACTACGTAAGCCTGAGGTCATCCAAAACTCAGCAGCCCGTGTCCTAACTCGCACCAAGTCACGATCACCCATCACACCTGTGTTTTCTGACCTACATTGGCTCCCGGTTAAACAACGCCTCGATTTCAAAATTCTTATCCTTGTTTATAAATCACACCATGGCCTCACCCCTCCCTATCTCTCTAATCCTTTTCAGCCTCACAACCCCACAATATGTGAACCAGTTGATGTGGTATATTTGGACTTTCAGAAGGCTTTCGACAAGGTCCCACACAAGAGATTAATGTGCAAAGTTAAAGCACATGGGATTGGGGGTAGTGTGCTGACGTGGATTGAGAACTGGTTGTCAGACAGGAAGCAAAGAGTAGGAGTAAATGGGGACTTTTCAGAATGGCAGGCAGTGACTAGTGGGGTACCGCAAGGTTCTGTGCTGGGGCCCCAGCTGTTTACACTGTACATTAATGATTTAGATGAGGGGATTAAATGTAGTATCTCCAAATTTGCGGATGATACTAAGTTGGGTGGCAGTGTGAGCTGCGAGGAGGATGCTGTGAGGCTGCAGAGCGACTTGGATAGGTTAGGTGAGTGGGCAAATGCATGGCAGATGAAGTATAATGTGGATAAATGTGAGGTTATCCACTTTGGTGGTAAAAACAGAGAGACAGACTATTATCTGAATGATGACAGATTAGGAAAAGGGGAGGTGCAAAGAGACTTGGGTGTCGTGGTACATCAGTCATTGAAGGTTGGCATGCAGGTGCAGCAGGCGGTTAAGAAAGCAAATGGCATGTTGGCCTTCATAGCAAGGGGATTTGAGTACAGGGGCAGGGAGGTGTTGCTACAGTTGTACAGGGCATTGGTGAGGCCACACCTGGAGTATTGTGAACAGTTTTGGTCTCCTAACCTGAGGAAGGACATTCTTGCTATTGAGGGAGTGCAGCGAAGGTTCACCAGACTGATTCCCGGGATGGCGGGACTGACCTATCAAGAAAGACTGGATCAACTGGGCTTGTATTCACTGGAGTTCAGAAGAATGAGAGGGGACCTCATAGAAACATTTAAAATTCTGACGGGGTTAGACAGGTTAGATGCAGGAAGAATGTTCCCAATGTTGGGGAAGTCCAGAACCAGAGGTCACAGTCTAAGGATAAGGGGTAAGCCATTTAGGACCGAGATGCGGAGGAACTTCTTCACCCAGAGAGTGGTGAACCTGTGGAATTCTCTACCACAGAAAGTTGTTGAGGCCAATTCACTAAATATATTCAAAAAGGAGTTAGATGAGGTCCTTACTACTAGGGGGATCAAGGGGTATGGCGAGAAGCAGGAATGGGGTACTGAAGTTGAATGTTCAGCCATGAACTCATTGAATGGCGGTGCAGGCTAGAAGGGCCGAATGGCCTACTCCTGCACCTATTTTCTATGTTTCTATGTCTGCACTCCTCAAACTCTGCCCTCTTAAACATCCCTCATTATAACTGCTCAACCATCGGTGGTCGTGCCTTCAGCTGTTTGGGCCCCAAGCTCTGGAACTCCCTCCCTAAACCTCTCCGCCTCTCTACCTCTCCTGTCTCCTTTAAGACGCTCCTTAAAACCTACCTCTTTAACCAAGCTTTTGGTCAGCTGCCATAATTTCTTCTTTTGAAGCTCAGTGTCAAATGTATCTGTTTTGTCTTGTAACACTGCTCTGAAGCGCCTTGGGACGTTTTACTACATTAAAGGCACTATATAAATATAGGTTATTATTATTATTTGAGGTTTTATTGACTGCTGGAAAATAAAGAGGGTCACCGTAGGGGTCACAACGGATTGTCTTTTCAACACAGGCTCTGAGGTGACCAGTGTCAATGACAAATTCTTCAAGAAACATTTCAAGACAGATGGAAGTAAATTGCTGACTGACAGAATCTTAGATGATTCATGGTTCAGAAATCCCCATATTGGGAATGCCTTTCAAGATCCTGAAAGATGGGTTAGAGACTCATTTGTGTCACCCACAGGAACATTGGAGACTGATTATAAATAACCTTAAGGAGTGCACCTTATCTGGAGAGAACTCAGAAGATTGAAGGTCAGCCAGCATTGGAAGAAGGCTGACAGAAAAAAATGGTACTCTGGAGTCACTGAAGATTCATTTAGATACTGAAATATATTCACACCTAGGATGAAGTAGATGTGCTGAATGGCCCCCTTCACTTGTACTTACTTTTGTCATTGCTGTTCCATAAGACTCAACTGCTCTTCTCTATCTCACCCAACTGGCCATTCTTCACCTGAGCTAATTAATTAAGTTATTCATAGCATTTGTGTTACGGATGAAATGGTAAACCGAGGCCCCGTCTGCTCTTTCAGGTAGATGTAAAAGATCCCATGGCACTATTTTGAAGAAGAGCAGGGGAGTTATCCCCGGTGTCCTGGCCAATATTTATCCCTCAATCAACATAATACAAACAGATTATCTGGTCATTATCACATTGCAGTTTGTGGGAGCTTGCTGTGCAACAATTGGCTGCCGCGTGTCCCACATTACAACAGTGACTACATTTCAAGAGTAATTCATTGGCTGTAAAGCATTTTTAGAAGTTCTGAGGTTGTGAAAGGCGCGATAAAAATACACTTTATTTTTTACGACATTCATTACTTCGAGGTAATCCCATTCACCCTTTCGGTGGAGTGGAACACAGAAGGGATTCAGGGAGAAGAATATAGGATTCTAAATGAAGATGCCAGTAATAAGGTTTCGGGGTCAAATTCTACTTGAAATGAAAAGGCAGCACTGGACTTAGCAAAAAGTGCTTGCAACCCCAAAGAATGTTTAGTAGTTCCTATAGATTCAGAATAACCTGTTGGCTTGGCCAGGTTTTTAGCCTCATAGGATAAATAGAACTCCATTGAGACAGAATTGTGGCCCATGATTAGAATGGTTTTGAAGAGGACATGTAAAAGTCATCTGAATGAGAGGAGTTTGGAAATGGATGAATCCCTTAAAGGGTTGGATGGCCAGATTGATACTCTTCCGCCAATATGTTTTCTGCTGGAGGCATGGAGAGCACATTCAACTGATAGGCCAAGTGTGTCTACTTACACTGAAAGCTTTGATTCAGTGGTAGCACTCTCGCCTCTGAGTTAGAAGATCATGGGTGCAAGCCACACTTCAGAGACTTGAGGAAATAATCTAGGCTGACATTTCCATGCTGTACTGAGGGAGTGCTGCACTGTCAGAGGTGCCGTTTTTCAGATGAGAGGTTAAACTGAAGCCCTGTCTGCCTTCTCAGGTGAATGTAAAAAATACTATTCAAAGAAGAATAGGGACATTCTCCTGATTTCCTGGCCAATATTTATCACGCAATCAATATTAAAATAGATGATCTGATAATTTATTTCATTGCTGTTTGTAGGGCCTTGCTGCGTGCATGTTGGCTGCCGTGTTTCCCTATATTGCAACAATGGCTATAATCCACAAGTACTTCATTGGCAGCAGGAGCGGCGAGATCGGGGCGAAGGAGCGGCGAGAGATTGTAGAGGGACGTGACCGGGGCCCAGGAGAGGCGTGAGTCTGGGGCCCAGAAGAGGCGTGGGCCCAGGGGCAGCACGGGCCAGCCCACATGTGCGCGCACTAGCTCCGTGCAGCAGAGCTGGTCTCCAGTCATCTTGGATAACCCTTGCCACTGGACCAAGACCTGGCTCTGTCAAGCCTGTGTGGTGGCTGGTGTGAGTGGAAACAAGTCATCCTCGATTCGAGGGACTGCCTATGATGATATGACTTCATTGGCTGTAAAGCACATTGGGACATTGTGAGGTTGTGAAAGATGCTGTATAAGTGAAGGTTCTTTCTTTCCTTAAGGCATACACAGGGTAACAAAGGTGGTCATTTTAATCTCCCAAAATGGGTGAGTTTGGGTTGGCTGGGATGTTAAAATTTTAAAAATCTCAAGCTCGAACCGCCCACCTGGTTTTAACAAAGCGGAATGGGGAGAGGGGTGGTGGAACCATCCCACAATCAGACCACCCCACAATCAGACAACCCCCGCGATCATCGACCCTCTCCATGATCACCGACCCCCATGAACACCGATACTCCCCCACAATCACCGCCCCCCCGCAATCACCGAACACACTCCCCCCCCCCCACGCCCCCCGGCGATCACCCCCTCTCCCCTCGCAATCACCAACCCTGCCTCCCCCCATCAGCTCCTGATTTCTCCCCGACACCCACGATCGCTCCCCGACTGTCCAAACTACACTGCAGACCCCCTCTCCCTCTCGATATCTCCCCGAGGAGCAGGAAACGTACCTGTTCCTGGGCCGCAGCCTCTGCTGGATCCTTCCCTGCCCGACAGGGAGCCAATCTTGTCAATCAGGCTGGCTTTTGGGTGGGGAACCTGTTTTTAAAAAAAAACCTAGCACTCCTCAGCATTTGGGGAAGCCGGAATCGTGGATTCCCCGACCAGAACTCCTCCCACTCGCTTGGAAATCCAGCCTCAGTAAATATTGGGGCCAGATTGTCTATGCTATCATTTGATGGGCAGTAGGACGCTGTCATCATCACAAGAAAGACATGGATTTATATAGCGCCTTTTACAACCAATGAGGTACTTTTGAAGTGTAGTCACTGTTGTAATGTAGGAAACGCGGCAACCAATTTGCGCACAGCAAGCTCCCCAATGTGATATTGACCAGATAATCAGTCTTTTGTTATGTTATTGAGGGATAAATATTGGCCAGATAACTCCGGGGATAACTCCCCTGCTCTTCTTCAAAATAGTGCCATGGGATCTTTTACGTCCACCTGAGAGAGCAGACGGGCCTCGGTTTAACGTCTCATCTGAAAGACGGCACCTCCGACAGTGCAGCGCTCCCTCAGCACTGCACCGGAGTCAGCCTAGATTTTGTGTATGCCTCTAATTTGGCTCTGCAGCCATTAACCAAAAGTTGTGGCGCACAGGGGCAGCAGGTGAAACTTTTGGAATCATGGCTCAACGTTTTAAGATAATTCAGAGGACAAAAGGACACAATGCACATCTGGCGGCTTGGCAATATGCCCGCTCACAGGAGCTCAGCCGCAAAATACCCCAAGGAAGGCAGAGCTCGGGAATAAGGAGTAACACTGAAAGATCGAATCTCCGGAACGAGTGGAGACACAAGGGGAGAGTGGCAGCAGTTAGTGTAAGCACTGGAGCTCGGTTAAAGTTGAAGGTTGAAGCAGAAATGGTTTTCAAGGTTCACGTGAAAATTTATTGCAAAATATTGCACCTACTAAAATACATTCTTTAACAACTTCAAACAATATAATTTAGTGATTCGGGCATCACGCAACTAACAAGTCGAATATTATTCGTACACAATTTTAAAAAATTTAGATTGTGAGACTCCTTGTGACACTCCTCAGTGTCAGCTGTGGCTCAGTGGATAGCACAATCGCCTGTGAGTCAGAAGGTTGTGGGTTCAAGTCCCACTCCAGGGACTTGTGCACATAAAATCTAGGCTGACACTCCAGTGCAGTGCTGAGGGAGCGCTGCACTGTCAGAGGTGCCGTCTTTCGGATGAGACGTTAAACCGAGGCCCGTCTACTCTCTCAGGTGGAGTTATCCCCGGTGTCCTGGCCAATATTTATCCCTCAATCAACAGAACCAAAAAAAGGTTTATCTGGTCATTATCACATTGCTGTTTGTGGGAGCTTGCTGTGCGCAAACTGGCTGCCACGTTTCCTACATTACAACAGTGAGTACACTTCAAAATTATTTAATTGGCTGTAAAATGCTTTGAGACATCCGGTGGTCATGAAAGGCGCTATATAAATGTAAGTCTTTCTTTTTCCTTAGGTTCCATTTTACTAATATAAGATCAGGCTTTGATCTTGAATCACATTATACTTATACTGTATGGATTTAGAATAACACTTGCAATGTATGGTCATTTAGGACATTAATATTTTCTCCATTTTATTTTATATATATATCCACCATTGTGTAATCAGATTCACTGTGAGTATAACTTCCGTCCATCACATTTCTCCGTAGTAATGCAAATAAATCACTTTCCAATGTATCCTTCTCCTCAGAATATCCTGCTTGCTCACTCACCTTTTGTAATATCATAATCTCACTGTACAATCTGTAAATGTAGATGATCTACAGAATGTTCATTATTGATGATGTTTCCTTTATCTTCATTGCTAATGAGTTTTCCTACATCTTGATCAAGATATCTGAATTGAGAGACGCGTACGTGTTTAGAAATAAAAATTCTATAGAATACATTTTTTTTTATTAGAAATGTTTGTGGGTCAATGGGGAGGATTGTATTTCTCAGAGAAAAGAAATAAAATATATTGTTTTTAAAAGTAGACATGTATTTCATTTATTGTAACGTGACAGGAAAGAACCAAAATATTCCAACATTTCATAGGGCAACATATTTTGAGGTCCAAATACATTTTCATCAGAAACAAAAGCAGCAAATACACAGAGTTTCTTTGATTTTAACAGACTGCTTGTTACCAGGAGCTAGTAATATATTAATATTGCATTATTATATAACAGAAAAGTTTAAGCATTCTAGTAAAATAAAAGTAATGACATAATTTGAAAAATAATAATGCCATTAAATAGTTTTATTTTACATACCAAAGGTTAACACAAGTTAGCTTCGGCAAAATCATTTGTTTACATAACTTCCTCTAATTATTTAATAGTAAGGGTAAACTCTCGATCAACGAATAATGCACAGCAATGTACAATAGGCTACTTGACCCATAGGGCTAGACTTTCCCTAATGCCCGCCACCATCAGGTTGCCGCCCAAAAAGATCGCTAAGATTCTTCAAATAATGCTGGTGAAAAATTGCATTCAAAAAGAGAAAAAATACCGCCCGGCGAGAAAATGGATCTTACACGTGATCCTGGGCAAATTGGGCGGTTCTTCACCAGAATGGGCGGTAATTACTCAAATTTAGACCGAGGCTGCGGAGGTGGGCGGGGGGGGCGGGGGGGGGGGTGAAACATCAAAAATATTTTTTTCAATTGAACAAAAAAAAATTTTAATCAGAAAACATTCTCAAGACCCTTTTTAACTTGATCGCCGTAAAAATAATTTTAATAGAATTATTAAAAAAAAACCTTTAACTTACCTTTCTTTGTAAGGTACTTAGCGACCGCCCAGCTCCGGCTACTTCTCGTGGGCGGTCCGCTCCCCAGCGGTATTTCGAAAATGTCGGCGGAACTCTTTAAAAAAATGAAGTGGAAACTTTGCTAGGTGGTTTTCTACTGAAAACTAGCAGTACCGCCGAGAAAACCACCGTAAATGAAGAGTAAAGTCTAGCCCATAGACCTTTCTTCAATTGTGCCTTGGTTACTATCAGCCTGTATGTTGCTGTGGATTCAGTTTATATTATATGAAAGATCTCATGCCAGTACTCTTTGTCGATTCCACAAACATGGGAGCCACTCTATAATTGTGTAGCTGTAATTACCTGACACCACAATACAAATACAACAAATCACTTGATATAGTTCAACTTATTACTGAAATGCACAATTAGTGAACATAAGAACATAAGAATTAGGAACAGGAGTAGGCCATCTAGCCCCTCGAGCCTGCTCCGCCAATCAACAAGATCATGGCTGATCTGGCCGTTGACTCAGCTCCACTTACCCGCCCGCTCCCCATAACCCTTAATTCCCTTATTAGTTAAAAATCTATCTATCTGTGACTTGAATACATTCAATGAGCTAGCCTCAACTGCTTCCTTGGGCAGAGAATTCCACAGATTCACAACCCTCTGGGAGAAGAAATTCCTTCTCAACTCGGTTTTAAATTGGCTCCCCCGTATTTTGAGGCTGTGCCCCCTAGTTCTAGTCTCCCCGACCAGTGGAAACAACCTCTCTGCCTCTATCTTGTCTATCCCTTTCATTATTTTAAATGTTTCTATAAGATCACCCCTCATCCTTCTGAACTCCAACGAGTAAAGTAGTGGTGTATTTCATGGAAAACAGGAATGTTTAGAGACCACTGCAATCCATCTCACCAGCCCCAAAGTTGGGAAAAAAAAACATTACTCCACCTTTTATACCTCAACTGCTTTCTATGCTAAATACTTATCTAGGTTTGCTCTTGAATTTTCCATGCTAACACCACTCCATTGCCTGTTCATACGATCTGTTCTAGATATTCCGCATCTTCCGTATGAAGTAGTAAAACCAGAAATGTCTATTCACCTTGCTTCTTCGGAGCTTGAGTCACTTTCCCCGATGACAAAGATATATTTGAGGGTTCAAATTATCTATACCTTTGACAGATTTTTTTTTAGTTCAATGAAATATAAGATTGCGAACAAATCAAAAGAATTTTGAACGAGACTGATTGGGATTCATAGGCCCAAGCAGTATAACTTTTACTAGCAATAAATATCTTACCAGATTAATTACATCATATAAGCGTGACCACAGAATATAATCTGTGCCATAATTCCAAGAATTGCCCTGAAAATCCTTTCAATGCTTTACACATGGTTTTGCCAGTGTGGGGTATAATTGCTTTTTCTCATCTTAAAATTCTTCACCATTACTGTAGCACGTCATGGATCCTGTCGATGATTAACAACCCAAACTGCTTGAGAGCTTCCTGAATCTCGTCTTTGATAATGTCCAATTATATGAAGGACAAGTCACCAGACGTGGATTACAGTAGAAATCGCTTGGTTAATTCAGCAGACTTTGCAAAAGCAGATCCTGGACATAGGCCTCTCTCTCAGACTGTCTGCATAAATCATAAAATAATGATTAAACTCTATATGCATACTGATTGTCCATCAATGTAAAATCAGTTCAGTATTCTTCAGGATATATTTTAATATCATGTCAGAATATACAATTTTAGCTAAAAAAAAATTAGAATGAAGGATCCCTAACCTCAATTTACCAAATTGGTTACCAGTTTGAACACTTTCCTTTCTTTTTTTAATAAACTTATTTTTACATTTAGAAACATAGAAATTTACAGTGCAGAAGGAAGCCATTTCGGCCCATCGTGTCTGCACCGGCCGACAAAGAGCCGCACGGCCCTTGGTCAGCAGCCCTGAAGGTTGCATATAAACCTATGAATAATGACGGAAAGGCAAAGAGCACCCAGCCCAGCCAGTCCGCCTCACACAACTGCAACACCGCTTATACTGAAAACATCTGCACTCCACGCCAACCAGAGACATGTGATCTCCTGGGAGAGGCAAAAATCAGATAAAAATCCAGGCCAATTTATGGAGAAAATATCTGGGAAAATTCCTCTCCGACCCATCCAAGCGATCGAAACGAGTCCAGATCATCACCCTGGCCGTATTTGAATCCCTGCAGTACTTACCATTATATCTGCACTGGCCAACAAGAGGTTATCCAGTCTAATCCCAATTACCAGCTCGAGGTCCGTAACCCTGCAGGTTACGGCACTTTAAGTGCCCATCTAACCATCTCTTAAAAGTGGTGAGGGTTTCTGCATCCATCACTCGTCAGGCAGCGAGAACCAGATCCCCACAACCCTCTGCGTAAAGAAGCACCCCCCCTCCCACCTCAAATCCCTTCTAAACCTTCCACCAACCACCTTAAAACTACGCCCCTTCGTAATAGACCCCTCCACCAATGGAAATAGATCCTTACTATCCACTATGTCCAGGCCCCTCAATATTTTGTACACCTCAATGAGGTCTCCTCTCAACCTCCTCTGTTCCAATGAGAACAAGCCAGCCTATTCAATTTGTCCTCATAACAAGATTCTCCATTCCAGGCAGTATCCCAGTAAATCTCCTCTGCACCCTCTCTAGTGCAATCACGTCCTTCCTATAATATGGCGACCAGAACTGCACGCAGTACTCCAGCTGTGGCCTAGCCAAAGTATTAACCTCCCTGCTCTTATATTCTATGCCTCGGCCAATAAAGGTAAGCATTCCGTATGCCTTCTTAACCACCTTATCCACCTGGCCTGCTACTTTCAGGGATCTGTGGACAAGCACTCCAAGGTCCCTTTGTTCATCGACACTATTAAGTGGCCTACTGCTTAATGTGTCTACCCTTTCCTTATTAGCCCTCCCAACGTGCACCACCTCACACTTCTCTGAATTAAATTCCATTTGCCACAGCTCTGCCCACCTGACCAGTAGATTGCTATCCTCCTGCAACCCATGACTTGCCTCTTCATTATCAACCACACAGCCAATTTTAGTATTGTCTGCAAACTTCTTAATCATACTCCCTATATTCAAATCTAAATCGTTGATATATACCACAAAAAGCAAGGGACCAGTACTGAGCCCTGCGGAAGCCCACTGGAAACATCCTTCCAGTCACAAAAACATCCATCAATCATTACCCTTTGCTGCCTACCTCCAAGCCAATTTTGGTTCCAACTTGCCACTTTGCCCTGTATCCCATGGGCTTTAACCTTCATGACCAGTCTACCATGTGGGACCTTATCAAAAGCCTTGCTAAAGTCCATATATACTACATCGTACACACTACCCTCATCGACCCTTTTAGTTACCTCCTCAAAAAATTAAATCAGGTTAGTCAAACACGATCTTCCCTTAACACGTCTGTGCTGACTGTCCCTAATTAATCCTTGCCTTTCCAAATGCAGATTTATCCTGTCTTTCAGTATTTTTTCCAATAATTTTCCCACCACTGAGGTTAGGCTGACAGGCCTGTAATTACTCGGCCTATCCCTTTTTCCCTTCTTAAAACAAGGGTACTACATTAGTAGTCCTCCAATCCTCCGGCACCATGCCCAGATCCAAAGAGGACTGGAAAATGATGGTCAAGGCCTCTGCTATTTCCTCCTTTACTTCACTCAGCAGCCTGGGATGCATTTCATCCGGGCCTGGGGACTTATCTACTTTCAAAGCTGCTAAACCTCTTAATACTTCCTCTCTCACTATATTTATTTCATCCAGAATATCACACTCCTCCTCGATAGCAGTGTCTGCATTACCCCTTTCCTTTGTGAAAACAGATGCAAAGTATTCGTTAAGAACCCTACCAACATCTTCCGCCTCCACACAAAGATTACCCTCAGCCCCTAATAGGCCCTACCTTTTCTTTAGTTACCCTCTTACTTTTAATATATTTATTGAACATCTTAGGGTTTTCCTTAATTTTACTGGCCAAGAATTTCTCGTGCTCTCTCTTAGCATTCCTAATATCCTTTACACGAGTGTTTGAAAGATGTTGATGATGGGGGTACTGGAACATATTTCCACTTTGTCCACCTGTGTCTGCATCAGGCACTTTCAGGTCGGTCACAGCACAGTCAGATGTAGAGTAAATCCCGATCTACTCTGACCAACAAAATGCCTTAATCGCAATATGCGATTCCCACACCATCCTTTCGGAGTGAGACTCACAATTAGTGGCAAATTATGGACAGTTTTCTGTATGGCCTCACTCTACATACAAATTAATTGGTTCTAACCCATCATTCGTGTTTTTGGCAGGTGGGGGGGGGGGAATGTAATTGTGTAGCGTGCCCCATTTAAGGGCAGTTAGAGCTGCGAGGTGGGGGGTCCTGCTCCTGGCGCGGAAGCTCGCGATATTGGGGTTACCGCCCCGAGAGCAAGTGCTGCGTAAACTGACATGCTCCACTTCCTCTGTTGGGCACAAGCGGGATGGGAGCACAGGGAGAGGGGCGCAGTGCTATGCGCTGGGAAGCATAGTGCTGCCGCGCTAAAGGGGCCCTCCTCCTCATTAACGGGGTGGGCCAAGCTGCAGACTCTGCGGAGCCCTACCTGGACCACCGGGGCGCACGTGGCATCAGCCCGGCACTCGAGCGGAATGCCCCCAGGCTCCCAGATCACGGCACGGACCCCGCCTTCAGCGATGAAACAGGCTGCGACTGGTAAGCTGCCGATTTTCTTTACTCGCATACGCCGTGCCCCCTTTAACTCGCGCATCCTAAGCGGCCTGCAGCCCAGTACGTGCACCCTGAAGTTGCCGCTGTCATCGCCCGGCACACCGGAAGGGGGCGCTCCTGAAACTTTGCTCCAGGGCGAAAACGGGTCGCTGCGCACGATGATGATGTTGTCATCGCCGGCGCAGTGGAGCAGGGCGCTACCGGTTAGCGCCATCGCTAAACTCCCGCCAAAATGAACGGGCGTCGTTAGCGGTGCGAAAAATCCTTGGTTGTTGTTGAACATTTGTTTTACACTGATCTAGTGAACTGGCAGTGAGTTTTGGTCCATGATTATGAGCGGAAAAGCTCTATCAATGGAACCGTTTGCATTTACTAAGAGCTTGACTAAAATGAAGCCAAACAAAAATGTAAAGCCCTTAATGTCTTGCTCCTGTGAATTAAAAATCCATTCATAAGCTATTAAACCCATTAGATGTCACTTTGTGAAAGCGGTTAGCATATCTGTACTCTTAACCTTCACCTGTTCTCTTTATTTTGGGTGCTCCCACAGAGTCTCTCTCTTCCTGACCACAACAGCTCCAACAAAGTATTCCACACAATCCGTCAAACTGCTTTCCTCTGGAAGGTGCCAACTAACCCGCGATGTTTTTTTTCATACAAATGCAAAATATTGCAGACGCTTGAAATCAGATTTTAAAACAGAAAATGCAGAAAAATTCTCACCCTTGTTTTCAAATCCCTCCATGGCCTCACCCCTCCCTATCTCTGTAATCTCCTCCAGCCCTACAACCTCCCCGCCACCAACCCCCCCACCACTCCGAGATATCTGCGCTCTTCTAATTCTGCCCTCTTGAGTATTCCTGATTATCATCGCTCTTCAGCTGCCTAGGCCCTAAGTTCTGCGACGCCCTCCCTAAACCTGTCCGTCTCTCTACCTCTCTTTCCTCCTGTAAGATGCCTCTTATTTCGAAGAAGAGCAGGGGAGTTATCGTCAGTGCCCTGGCCAATATTTATCCCTCAATCAGCATAACAGAAACAGATTATCTGGTCATCATCGCATTGCTGTTTGTGGGAGCTTGCTTGTGCGCAAATTGGCTGCCGCATTTCCTACATTACAACAGTGACGAAACTCCAAAAGTACTTCATTGGCTGTAAAGCACTTTGAGACATCCGGTGGTCATGAAAGGCACTATATAAATTCAAGTTGTTGTGGTTGAAATACACAGCAGGTCAGGCAGAAAGTATAGAGAGAGAAACAGAGTTAAAGTTTCAAGTTCGAATGAAAGGTCATCGAATTGAAACATTGAACCTGAAATTACGGTCAGATGCTTCCCGCGGGCGAATGCCTTCGATCCGCAAGAAAGGTACGCAGCTACCCAGTGCCTGGGCCTGCAAACGGACGCCTGCGTAAAGTCCCACGTATCCCAGGGGTGCTTGCGGGTCACAAGCGGCCCTGGGATCACATGGGCCGGCCCAACCAATCAAAATCCTTATGCGAATTCCATTTACGTACGGAATCCCCATAAGCATCATAGGAACCAAGTAAAAAACACACTTTCACACATACTAAATAAAAAATAAATCACGTGCTTAAAATTAATAAAAGTACAGCTGAATTAAGCATTTAAAACAAAAATTAAATTTTTTGGAAAAAAATGTAAACATATTTAAAGGGGTCGAAATGAACTTAAAGTAATTTTAATGATTTTTCAATGTTTAAATGATTTTAAAACATTTATTTTAATATGTATTTAAACCCTTGTGCTGGTAAAAGGCCTCACCCGCCTGCTTTTACCAGGCATAAGAGTTTTGTGGGCATTTGCTGGGCAAATAGCCCAACCCTGCACCGCCGAATGTCCATTTCCTGGGGTTGCCGAGGAATATCAGGCTGAAACTTGACAAATCACAAGTTCCAGTTTTCACCCAAGCGCAGTGCATGTGGAAACCTGGAACTCGCAGGGCACTTACAACCGCGTACGCTGCGGTCATAGGCCCAGTAAAATAGAGGCTGTTAACTCGGTTTCTCTCTCCACAGATGCTGCCTGGCCTGCTGAGTATTTTATGATTTTTTTCTTAATAGTTTTGTTTTCACTTTCAATGAAGTATATAACTAGTTTTGTGAATGAAAACACATGGGAAGCAAATGTAGCATTACGTTCTGTAATGTATTTAACCCTGAGTAACCTGCATGACACCTGACCACTAGAGGGCCCACGTGTTGGAGTCCCAAGGGATCCCAGCATCCCTTGGAAGCACAGTATCTAAGCAGGCCACCCAAGAGGTACCTGCACTCTGGAATTTTATTAAAGGAGCTAAGGTCACACTTATTCATTGTACACAGTTTCATCCTTTATTATGAGTGTACCACTTTCAATCATAAACAGACATCAACTTCAGAGTAAGCAGTTGATTTCAACAAAGATTTGTTCCTTTTGGGTAGTTTTATGTACTTTAATTCCATCTCCATATTAATAAGTAATCATATAAGTTGCTTCGCGGGGCTCAGTCAGTTGCTCTGGATTCATTCAGTGCTTTTCTGATTTAAAAAATTCACATAAAGTCTAGAAGGCCCGTGCTTACCTTTGTCCACTAGTTTGAGTGAAAGAGTAGAAATGAGTGTAAATTGGGGAACCCCCAAGTCACAAAATTCAATCATTTGGTGTGCATGGGCTGCACTATTTATCAAAACAAAACCGCTCCACTCACAGATTTTTTTTTTAAATCATCTTGCTCGTAATTTAATATTTAGAATATAAACATGGAGTGAAGTGGCACGGTATTTTTTGTCGGAAAGTTTATCCATTGATCCCAGTGGAAGCCTTGCTCAGTGGGACTGTGGCTCAGAGAAGCAGTGCTGTAATGTTGTAGCTCTGTCTCCGGCCCACGCTCCAGTTGAGTGAGACCGTCCGTTGGGAATGCAGGATTGTTAAATTCACCCTTTGGTGAATTGAAGGGTTGTTAATGCAAAACCCTCCCCCAACCGCACATTTTAGTCTACCATGTTTAATTAAACTTTACCTTCTCAATATCTTCTTTATAACTGCTAGTTTTCGATTTCTACAAGCAGGACAAGATACAGGGGATAATTTACGACGCTGGGCTCCCGGCAAAGGAGATGGTCAGAAAAGCGCAAGCAGCACACGTGTGACTTTCCAGTTGTAAAGTTACTCCCAGAGGCAGACAAAACCCACAAGAAGGGCACCATGACAACGGAAGAATCTATCACCAGCAGTCATAACTGCACTGGGATTTCATCTGCCATTGGTGTTCTTGTCCGGATGAACATTAATTCTCTATGTTGCTGAACGACAGATTCCAGCAATGACCACGCAACAATCACTTTGGTGTTTAAAAATGCTCGCAGCCTTTTTTGTGACGCGAGCATACTGGATGGAAGCAATTGGGCATGTAAAGGGTTTTTCGAAACAGAAAATGACAGGGTAGAAAATGGTCACGGGACCCGTTTTCGGGGCAGTGTGCGCCTTAAGCAAAAAGGCGGCCCGAGGCTGATTCACATTTTATACCCGAGCGATAGCCATGGGCAACTTGCCTCACAGGCAGTGGCCCGAAGATACGTCCCAGGAGGAGGGGTTGGTGCGGATAACAGGGAGGGGTGATTATGATGACTGTGGAGTTGGGGAGAGAGAACTCATGCTGCTCCTGGTTCTACACAAAACCTTACTGTTAGTTTATGAATGCTGCTTAGACCCCAGTGGCCACTGAAGAATCCCGAGAGGGTACATACGACCCCTGCCTTGCTTTCTGCAATTGAATTTCTGTAAGGGGGTCTTAAAACAGGTCCCTCATTTAGATATTTAAGGGAGCTAACCTATTTTAGGTTGCCAATTTTCGGTCGGACTGTTTTCGTGTCCTTGGGGTGAGGGCAGTGATCCCCAAACATTGGGCTTTATTGCGCCCTTTTTATTCCTGTACAACTGCAGCAACAAGGTCCAGTTTCTACCCCTGTGTGTTAAATAATAAAAAGACTTGCATTTATATAGCGCCTTTCACGACCACTGGACGTCTCAAAGAGCTTTACAGCCAATGAAGTATTTTTTAAAGTGTAGTCACTGTTGTAATGTAGGAAACGCGGCAGACAATTTGCGCACCACAAATGTGATCATAGAAAATCGGTGCAGGAGTAGGCCATTCGGCCCTTCTAGCCTGCACCGCCATTCAATGAGTTCATGGCTGAACATGCAACTTCAGTACCCCATTCCTGCTTTCTCGCCATACCCCTTGATCCCCCGAGTAGTAAGGACTTCATCTAACTCCTTTTTGAATATATTTAGTGAATTGGCCTCAACAACTTTCTGTGGTAGAGAATTCCACAGGTTCACCACTCTCTGGGTGAAGAAGTTTCTCCTCATCTCGGTCCTAAATGGCTTACCCTTATCCTTAGACTGTGTCCCCTGGTTCTGGACTTCCCCAACATTGGGAACATTCTTCCTGCATCTAACCTGTCTAACCCCGTCAGAATTTTAAACGTTTCTATGAGGTCCCCTCTCATTCTTCTGAACTCCAGTGAATACAAGCCCAGTTGATCCAGTCTTTCTTGATATGTCAGTCCCGCCATCCCGGGAATCAGTCTGGTGAACCTTCGCTGCACTCCCTCAATAGCAAGAATGTCCTTCCTCAGGTTAGGAGACCAAAACTGTACACAATACTCCAGATGTGGCCTCACCAAGGCCCTGTACAACTGTAGCAACACCTCCCTGCCCCTGTACTCAAATCCCCTCGCTATGAAGGCCAACATGCCATTTGCTTTCTTAACCGCCTGCTGTACCTGCTTGCCAACCTTCAATGACTGATGTACCATGACACCCAGGTCTCTTTGCACCTCCCCTTTTCCTAATCTGTCACCATTCAGATAATAATCTGTCTCTCTGTTTTTACCACCAAAGTGGATAACCTCACATTTATCCACATTATACTTCATCTGCCATGCATTTGCCCACTCACCTAACCTATCCAAGTCGCTCTGCAGCCTCATAGCATCCTCCTCGCAACTCACACTGCCACCCAACTTAGTGTCACCCACAAATTTGGAGATACTACATTTAATCCCCTCGTCTAAATCATTAATGTACAGTGTAAACAGCTGGGGCACCAGCACAGAACCTTGTGGTACCCCACTAGTCACTGCCTGCCATTCTGAAAAGTACCCATTTACTCCTACTCTTTGCTTCCTGTCTGACAACCAGTTCTCAATCCATGTCAGCACACTACCCCCAATCCCATGTGCTTTAACTTTGCACATTAATCTCTTGTGTGGGACCTTGTCGAGAGCCTTCTGAAAGTCCAAATATACCACATCAACTGGTTCTCCCTTGTCCACTCTACTGGAAACATCCTCAAAAAATTCCAGAAGATTTGTCAAGCATGATTTCCTTTTCACAAATCCATGCTGTCTTGGACCTATCATGTCATCTCTTTCCAAATGCACTGCTATGACATCCTTAATAATTGATTCCATCATTTTACCCACTACCGATGTCAGGCTGACCAGTCTATAATTCCCTGTTTTCTCTCTCCCTTAAAAAGTGGTGTTACATTGGCTACCCTCCACTCCATAGGAAATGATCCAGAGTCAATGGAATGTTGGAAAATGACTGTCAATGCATCCGCTATTTCCAAGGCCACCTCCTTAAGTACTCTGGGATGCAGTCCATCAAGCCCTGGGGATTTATCGGCCTTCAATCCCATCAATTTCCCCAACACAATTTCCCGACTAATAAGGATTTCCCTCAGTGAGCAGATAATCTGGTTTTGTTATGTTGATTGAGGGATAAATATTGGCAAGTACACTGGGGATAACTCCCCTGCTTTTCTTCGAAATAGTGCTATGGGATCTTTTATGTCCACCTGAGGAAGCAGAAGAGGCATCGGTTTAACGATAGTTATTTAGAAGGTGTTTCATAAACTGCACGAAAAGTCACAGTCAAAAATGAAACATCTTGAAATGTATTGTTCCATGGAATGTATTGTAGTTGCAACTCCAGCTGTGTGGAACTCACCAGCTGAATTTTCTTAATGTAATACAAGGATTGAGAAAATGCCACTTATCCTATCAAGTCCACCCTTACTACAGTCCATTTACAAATTGCGATTCTGTCGGCCAAATGGCCTTTTCCCATCCCTGACTTTTTAAATATACCGCATCATACTCTATCAACCCACTGGATCTACTGTGGGGAAGTTCTGCTTGAAAACGTTCTGATCGCCTAAGGTACCATGCAAAATGCAGAACATTTATTCATCCTTACATCTGTGCAATGCAAAGTAGCTTTACTGTCCTTTCTCCAAGTGGTACAATTACCAGGGTGCCCCTGGAGTGCTTGACCATTTTCTCCTTATGCTGCCTTCTCTCGACAGCCCGGCCAAGATCAGAAACTCACTGACTTGTTTTAACACTTGTGTGTACTAATTGCAAACAGCACCTATTGCATATTATGAATTGGTTCTAGTTTTGCATGTGGAGCTTTTCTGAAATATTCATATTTCATTTTAATGGCATAACTTTTTAAGCACGTTCTTTATAATATCTTTATTTTAATAAGAATATTAACAAGTCGGCATGCACTTACAGTAGGGTTTTGAGAATTTAAAAAAAATGTTATTGAACGGTATGATTTGTAGCTGAAGGAAAAAATTCTTCGAAATTCGTTTTCAGTCATTTTTCCACCTTGGGCTCTTTATAAAGTTACAAACTGTGCAAATAAGAACATAAAAAATCGGATTAGGCCATTTGGCCCATCGAGACTGCTCTGCCATTCAGTAAGATCATGGCTGATCTGATCATGGACTCAGTTCCACTTCCCTGCCCGCCCCCCTTAACCCTTTACTTTTTAAGAAAGGAAAGGAGAGAGAGAGAAAATGGGTAATTATAGACCGGTTAGCCTGACATCAGTAGTGGGGAAAGTGTTGGAATCAATTATTAAAGATGAAATAGCAACACATTTGGAAAGCAGTGACGGGATCAGCCCAAGTCAGCATGGATTTATGAAAGGGAAATCCTGCTTGACAAATCTTCTAGAATTTTTTGAGGATGTAACTGGTGGAGTGGACAAGGGAGAACCAGTGGATGTGGTGTATTTGGACTTTCAAAAGGCTTTTGACAAGGTCCCACACGAGAGATTGGTGTGCAAAATTAAAGCACATGGTATTGGGGGTAATGTACTGACGTGAATAGAAAACTGGTTGGCAGACAGGAAACAGAGAGTCGGGATAAATGGGTCTTTTTCAGAATGGCAGGCAGTGACTAGTGAGGTGCCGCAGGGCTCAGTGCTGGGACCCCAGCTATTTACAATATACATTAATGATTTGGATGAGGGAATTGAGTGTAATATCTCCAAGTTTATGGATGACACTAAGCTGGGTGGCAGTGTGAGCTGTGAGGAGGATGCTAAAAGGCTGCAGGGTGACCTGGACAGGTTAGGTGAGTGGGCAAACGCATGGCAGATGAGTATAATGTGGATAAATATGAGGTTATCCACTTTGATGGCAAAAACACGAAAGCAGATTATCTGAATGGCGGCAGATTAGGAAAAGGGGAGGTGCAGCGAGACCTGGGTGTCATGGTACATCAGTCATTGAAAGTTGGCATGCAGGTTCAGCAGGCGGTAAAGAAGGCAAATGGCATGTTGGCCTTCATAGCTAGGGGATTTGATTATAGGAGCAGGGAGGTATTACTGCAGTTGTACAGGGCCTTAGTGAGGCCTCACCTGGAATATTGTGTTCAGTTTTAGTCTCCTAATCTGAGGAAGGACGTTCTTGCTATTGAGGGAGTGCAGTGAAGATTCACCAGACTGATTCACGTGATGGCGGGACTGACATATGAGGAGAGACTGGATCGACTGGACCTGTATTCACTGGAGTTTAGAAGGATGAGAGGGGATCTCATAGAAACATATAAAATTCTGATCGGACTGGACAGGTTAGATGCAGGAAGAATGTTCCCGATGTTGGGGAAGTCCAGAACCAGGGGCCATAGTCAAAGGATAAGGGGTAAGCCATTTAGGACTGAGATGAGGAGAAACTTCTTCACTCAGAGAGTTGTAACCTGTGGAATTCCATACCGCAGGGAGTTATTGATGCCAGTTCATTGGATATATTCAAGAGGGAGTTAGATATGGCCCTTACGGCTAAAGGGATCAAGGGGTATGGAGAGAAAGCAGGAAAGAGGTACTGAGGTGAATGTTCAGCCATGATCTATGGAATGGTGGTGCAGGCTCGAAGGGCCGAATGGCCTGCTCCTGCACCTATTTTCTATGTTTCCATGTTACTCCGTTATCCTTACAAAATCTAGTATAAGCAGAGTTTGGATTGAGAGTATGAATTATTGTCATAATCAACCGCCCCCACCCCCCCCCCCCCCCCCCCCGGACCGCCTTCTCTCTCAACAGGTAGCTGTACAGAAAAATCATAGGCTTTAAGATAATGTGTGTGCGTGGGGGGAATAATTAAACATGCTAGTTTGATTTTGCTCCAAAATCTGCAGAAAATTACAATTTTGATAATGTCCATAAAGGATAGGGATGTACATGAGCTATCTTCTGTTTATTGAAAGCCTCGGGAATTCACTTCCCCCTGTGATGAGGCTGATATTTCTGAGCATTATTGATGGTGGGGTGGAATGCCATTGACTTCTATCTTATTTCATTTATCTGCATTATTTCTGGCTCGATACTGTCACAATGCATCTCTTTTGCCACTGTGTAAGATTTTGGCGCACAAATAAAAAAAAAAGTACTTGACTCGGGACTGCACCAAAGACAGGATTTTAGTATAATTTATATCGCACCTCTGATCGATCGGGTGCAACAGCGCGAGAGTTTAGAAACGTCTGCAAATTCTTTTGAAAGCCACGATTTTTGCAGAATTCCACAGGGCTTCCGCAAGTTGTGGAAAAAAAAAATTGCAAGATAAAGGTGAGCGTGTTGAGTCCTGCATGTCACCGCTGAAAATAGATTTCTTTAAAAAAAAATTCAATAATCTAAAGAAATGAGTGGAGATTTGAAGAACCTGTGCTTTTTTTCCCCCCACAGCTACATTTAAAAAAAAGGCAACATTTTGCTTCAATTGCCGTTTTCTTCCCCGAGTTGTCTTAATTTCTTATAACAGAATTGCAAGCAGAGGCGCTGTGTTAAATAATTCATGCACCAGGTCCTTTGTTACACTTGCCCCGATATTGCAAGCTGGAATGTGGACAGCCGTGTCAGGACAAACGCTGTACATCTAACATGACAAGCGTCTAACAAGTTTATTTTCGTTTGGTCGTCGGGGAGGGGGGGGGGGGGAAATGCACAATGCAGCGAGCACAAAAAAAACTCAGAAAGCAACCCCCCAAAAAATGGTCCCTTTCTTTTTGCGCAAGTGTTTGCCATTAGCTAATATCCGACCAGTAACCTCTGGTCCATTACTGGGCCGCCCCACCTCCTTCACGCTTCACACATGCCTGGTCCTTCACGCCTGTCGGACGGATCAATACCAGCAATTCTGGGAGAAATACGATGTATCCATGGCAACAAAGCCACATATTCTCTGTGGAAGCCAATGAGACCAGGAGTGAAATCTCAAGAGGCTTTCAGTCTTACAAGGCAGGACATTTTTTTTAGATATAGGAAAGGCTACTCACAAAAAAAAAGCATACATTTTTTTTCTGTTGGTTTTCCCATCAGTTCAGAACCTGATGCATCCAAGTACACATTAAACAGTCCTTTTATTTTGTTCCTTTGAAATCACTATGCTGTTACACCATCAGCACATAAAATGAAAGATTGCATTTTTTTTAAAATAAAGGGAAGGCACACATTCTCCTCTCACTGCACCCGTCATTCAAAAAATAAAATCACACTGCGGTTTACAGTTAGAGAAAAAGGGATAGAGAATGGTGCTGAAAGTCAGCAGCCACGTAGCCGTCAAACTCCCAAGGAATCTGGGATGAGTAGAGTGCGCTGAAAGATAATCCTGCTGCCATGGGTCCAATCTGGGCTTGGAGATGACCTCGGGGACCTGACACGGATTTCAAACTGCACCCTTTCACTGAAAATTAAATCTCAGCAGCTCTCCTGTGGGATGGATCAGGGGACAGTTTGCAGCTGGCTCCTGTCAGAGCTGGCTGCAAGATTTGGAAATCTCTGAGCTAGGTTGACAGGCTGAGAGAGGATGAATCAAATATATATATTATATATATATATATATGATACATGAATCGGCACACACAGAGAGTGCCCAGAAACTTGAGAAAGCACATAATCACACCGAGACCCAAACTGAATGCAGAACAGAAACTCAGAAAGGGGAGTAAAGTGGAGAATTGCAAATAAAAGTTAAGAGATTTGGAGCGGAAGAATGATATATATAGGTTCTAAATGTGAAGCGAGCGACTGCTGTCCTTCACTGCGGTCACAGGGACATAAAGATGCCAAGGTGCTCTCTGCCTCTGTAGCCATACAACCTCGTGCCATATTTGTTACTCTACGTTTCACATCTCTCTTTGAATGGCTTTCACCTGGACTGTCAGACTCCTCAAAGGCACATCCGTCAGGCACATCCGCAGCTTCTCGGTGCTGCGCCAGGTTCGGGCTGCTGTCGCGCATGACCACACTGACTGAAGCTGTTAAGCAATAGAAAGATAAAACACTGAAACTACAGCAATAAAACCAATATTCAACCTCTTTGCCAGTGGGTAATCTTAACTCTGAGGAATGTGGAGTGAAAAATAGGGATCGATGTGCTGTGCACTTATAAAACTTTAAAATTCAGGATCAAAGCAAATACTGACAGAAAATTAAATTCTAGCAATGGCTTTTCCACAGAGGGAGAAGCAACAGACCGAGATTGGATTTGGAAATCTGTGTACATATGGGCCCTACCAAAACTTTCACTTTCTTCCATAGATGAAAAGTTGTATGCTTTCCAGGAATGGCTCATAAAATGTTTGCTTTTTTTGGCTTATCTTTGACTCAGTCCTGCCACGACATAGGATTCCAACGTGCCAGAATGTGACTGTGCCTCAGTTTGTATTTGTTACAGACACTCATAATGACCACATTACATCACATGCACGGCTGAAATCTGAGGAAGTGTTGGGTCTGTTGGAATTCCAACTTTGGGATATTCAAAATTCATCTCGAAATTGATTGAAAATTGTATTCTGATGTGATCAAGAGCAGTGCTACACAATGTTCCCTCTAGTTTGCAGTCTACGTGTGCAGTCCCTTTAAATTTGCTGTGTGGCTGCGCATGCGCGTTAACTTTACCGGTGCCATCAGCTGGTGAACAGCCTGCGTGGGCCCTCCCGATCGACATGTGATTACGCACCTTGGGGGGAACATTGGTGATAAGAGAGAGAAGCAAAGCCTTGGGTACATCATTATCTTAAAAGTGAATGGCATATTTTCTTATACAATCATAAAATATTGAAACCTTTTTTTTTACAGCTCATGTGGGAAACAGGTGTAAACAACTCGCCACATACCACAGGGGGAATGAATTGCTCTGATTACTTTGTGTGGTGACATGATAAATACATTCCTTTTCAATGCAATTGTGATGTTGCTACGCACAGAAACCAAAACAATTCTTCACTTCAGTTCTCTTGTCAGTGTCAGCTGTGGCTCAGTGGGGAGCACTCTCGCCTCTGAATCAGAAGGTTGTAGGTTCAAGTCCCACTCCAGGGATTTGAGCACAAAAATCTAGGCCGACACTCCAGTGCAGTGCTGAGAGTGCAGTGCTGAGGGAGCAGGGCACTGTCGGAGGTGCCGTCTTTCAGATGGGACGTTAAACTGAGGCCCTGTTTGCTCTCTCAAGTGGACGCAAAAATCCCATGACACTACTTCGAAGAAGAGCATGGGAGTTATCCCTGGTCTCCAGGCCAATATTTATCCCTCAATCAACATAACAGAAAAAGAGATTATTGGTCATTATCACATTGCTGCCTGAGGGAGTTTGCTATGCGCAAGTTGGCTGCCGCGTTTCCTACATTACAATAGTGACTACACTCCAAAAGCTTCATTGGCTGTAAAGCGCTTTGAGATGTCCGGTGGTCGTGCAGTAGAAAAAAAAATCCAAATCTCTTTTCTAAGCATTCTAAAGGGAATGGTGAAGAATGAAATTGTGAGTCAATTATCTGTCGTGAGATGTGTGTCACTATCAGCACTAAGATGAACCATGCAGGTTTCTTGGGCCGTTCAAGACAGGGCTTTACCAATGAATATTATTTGAGAGGAAAAAAAAGTCCGACCGTCTGGAAAATCTGGCACTGGCATGGTTGAATGGCAAAGTATAAGTCCTGGTCTCAACTGACAATTGCTTACCACTTCTGAGCTAAAATGCTACATGAAGCACTTTGCAGTGGCAGAGTACAATGCTCCACATCATGGGGATGGAAAAGCTCGGAAGATTGGTTCTACACCATACAAGTGAGTCGGGGCGCATTGTTCTGCTGTACATGATACTAGAGTGATTGATGCCGACATGGGGTGTTCAGAATGGAAGTGTTCCATTCCCCGGAACCGACAACCTTTAGATAACAAATCACTAAGAAGAATACGCTTTTAAAAAGGCAGATGAAAAAAAATATAGTACCAGGAAGATATAATCATTTCGATTAAAGGAGCAAAGAGCCAAGGAGATTCAACATTTTTATTAACAGAAGCACCGGATTAATAAATTATTAAGACTTTATGATAATGTTAATATATATATATATAAAACTATAACCAATACAGTGAAGGCCAGTGGCTGCATACGTCCTTGTATCACAGGGACGCCAGTCAATGAGAGGACATCGACTATAGATTTACTGTGCAGCTGAGAAAAGTGTTTGGGAAGTCAGGTGAGTGTGACATGCAGTCATAGGGTGGGCTCTGGAAGACAGTATTAATAATGGATGGCTCAAGAAGTTTACAGTTGGTAATGTACAATAATGCCTACCACCGTCAAACTAGGCGTGGTATACCCAGGTATACCCTAAAGCTCGCCATTATGGTAGAATATTTTGGTACACACGCTACTTAGATGCAGTGTAGCAACACACAGAGCAAGAAAGGATCTAAAACCTCTTGTAGTCACCTTCCAGTAGCCATCAACTGAATTAAATTGCAGTTCCTTTAGTAGAGTTGAGTATTATGTCAGTGCGGAAGATTTCTTGTTTTGTCACTTGTAGTGAAATTGTTTGCATGTTCTTTATGCTAACATTTAAAACTCTGCTACAAATAGAGAACACAAGAAACTCTCCCAGTATTATGGATGATAACTATACCAGTCTTCTGCACCATTAGACCACAGCAATGTTGCCATTGTGTTAATATTGCACATGCCAGTGTGTGGAAAACTCGGGAAGTTTGTTCATTTTAGACTATTGGTAAAAATACTTCCTCCATGACTACTGTCAGCTGTGGCTCAGTGGGCACATTTGCCTCTGAGTCAGAAGGTTGTGGGTTCAAGTCCCACTCCACAAACTTCAGCACATAAAAAATCTAGGCTGACATTCCATTGCAGTGTTGCAGGAGCGCTGCACTGTCAGAGGTGCCGTCTTTCGGATGAGATGTTAAACTGAGACCCCTTCTGCTCTCTCAGGCAGACGCGAAAGATCCCATGGCATTATTTCGAAGAGAAGGGGAGTTATCCCGGTGTCCTGGCCAATATTTATCCCTCAGTCAACATAACAAAAACAGATTATCACATTGCTGTTTGTGGGAGCTTGCTGTGCGCAAATTGGCTGCTGCGTTTCCCACATTACAACAGTGACTACACTCCAAAAGTATTTCATTGGCTGTAAAGTACTTTGAGATATTGTGGTTGTGAAAGGCGCTATGTAAATGGAAGTCTTTCTTTCTACAGAGTACGTTCTGCATCACCAAAATAGCCTGCTACCAGCATTTCATGTTATCCTAAATGTCGAAGTTTTG
Source organism: Pristiophorus japonicus (assembly GCF_044704955.1). Lineage (NCBI taxonomy): Eukaryota > Metazoa > Chordata > Chondrichthyes > Pristiophoridae > Pristiophorus > Pristiophorus japonicus. The sequence continues at coordinate 14,037,085 of NC_091993.1, read as the reverse complement.
CGACCAATGTTCCCCTGAATGTTTTTTGGGTGCGTGACCTATTTACAGTTTTGCATATGTGCGAAACTTAACACTGGAAAAGCCAGTCCTGGCTTTGCAGCTTAGAGGGAACGTTGCTTGCGGAATAATTTTGAGTACACTCTACAGTGCAAAACCTTGCTGGTCGGCAATGGATATTGGAAAATCTCTGACACGCTGTTGGTGAACAAGACTCCCTGCTGCCAACATGTACTTAGAACATTGACTCCCTTCAAGTATACTCTGAAAACAGATTTCAATCTTAGGGCTTCACACCCATTAATAAATCTACGTAACATAGCTAACTACAATATAAATATGATTATTGAACATTTAGGAAATACTCTAGTTAGTAAGGAGCTTTCTCAGTTTATGGCAAAAATGAGCAAAACAAAATGCTAAAAGTCTAAAATTCTTTACTGGGAACATAACTAAAGACAATTATTTAATAAAGGTGACCAAAGTGGAAACTCTGCTGAACAGATTCTGATTTTGGATTCAATATAACACAAAAACTACAGACAATATGGTGTTGTAATGCTATATTTATGTAATGACATGTTTAGAGACTGAGGTTATATGCTGTGCATTTTATAAAAGGCCTCCCTTGACTATAGCTCTTTCAACTGGTTCCTGCAGTCTCTCTCAATCCTATCACGTGCACAGGCATAGATTTGCAACTGAAAGCTTAAAACCTCACTTTTAAATGATCAGTTACCATTACACTGACATGGAAACAGAGTTTGTTTCAGAAGGTTGACATTAATGGTGACAAATTACACTACAGTGAATTAAAATGAATCTGCACAAGGAAAACAATGTATTTGATCTCCTCAGAGTCGATTTTAAATGGGATCTACCATACTGGAGTACATTAAAATGCAGAGACGCAACTACTCAAATCCCTTCAGCCTATTTAAAGAAGTAATTTCAAAATAAACAGTAAAAACATAGTATTAGAATCTCCTAATTGGTGCAAGGTATTCTTAATGAATAATTCTCAACCTGTGACGACTGAGCCTATCAGGTTAACCTTTGCACTGGTGGCTGCACTGTCAGTGGCAGGATTGGACACAACGGGAGTTATCGCTGGAGACATTTCCACAGGGTGGCCTGGAGGCTGGCTAGAGGCCATCAAGCTGAGAAGCCTTGGTTTGGGGCACACAGCAGTATTCGCGATACAGGTTTCACTAAGTAGGTCACTACCGATTGATAATCAGGAGAGTCTACGATCCCAATGCGTTGGGTTTTCAAAAAGCCAATCCCTACTAAAACAGAAGACATAAAACAGCAATGCACATCAGTAATGAAATTCAAGATATGTCTACCAGGAAGATTATACACTGTTGCACAGAGAAGTGTTTAACACTGAAAACATTCCCCTTCTTTAAAGAATTTGAGACAGTTTGAGGTAAAACAGAAGTAAACTTGATAACAATTACAAGTTTCACAATTTGATTGTAGCTGAATAAGGAAAGAATTTCTTTAAAGGTTGCTGCAAGGTATGCAAGACACTTTTAGTTAACATCACAACTTTCAGAAGGGTCGTTCTATCAATCCTAGGTTTGACCAATATGGGATCTAAACTGACAAGATGATATATTGCCATGGATCAAAATTTCTCCATGATTGGTGTTCTCAGTTCAGAAATAAAACCACTCAGAAGACTTGTGCCAATCTCTGACACCTCCTTCCTTCTTTATCTGTCAAGTAAGCAGTGATACAGGTGAAGCACTGTGATTTAGATCGTGAAGAACCATTGCAGGTTTTTGTCAAGACTTCAGTTAAATTGTTAGTTTCAGTCACTCCAAACAATGAATGTAACAAGTTAAATCTGAATCAAGATTCATATCCTTTAAAAACCAGCCACGATAATTTCCTTACTGCAGACACCGATGTTGCTGCATGCCTTCAATCTCAGCCCCTTTAAGTCCTCAGCCTGACGACAATGCTGTTAAAAGTCAGTGCGCTTCGGCAAGCTCTGAAAACTGTAGAAATTCCTGGTAATTTTTGTCAAATAATTCGTAGTAACATTAATGGGATGCTTGATGTTTAAGTACCATAAATCTTCTGTCAATCAGATGCACAACAGTCGCTCGGGTAGCACACTCATTTGTTACTGATCCTTCGGACAAGTATGTTCCTTTTAAGAATCACGTTTCACGAGGCAACATTTATCAAAACTGATCTTGGTGGGGGACAAACTCAACTCACAGCCGGCTGAAAAACGGACAACTGGCAGTTGAAAGTTGGTGGTGGTGGGGAGGGGGGCGGTGGGCAGAGAAACATAGAAAATAGGTGCAGGAGTAGGCCATTCGGCCCTTCGAGCCTGCACCGCCATTCGATAAGATCATGGCTGAACATACAACTTCAGTACTCCATTCTTGTCTTCTCTCCATACCCCTTGATCCCTTTGGCCGTAAAGGCCACATCTAACTCCCTTTTGAATATATCTAACGAACTGGCCTCAACAACTTTCTCTGGTAGAGAATTCCACATGCTCACAACTCTCTGAGTGACAAAGTTTCTCCTCATCTCGGTCCTAAATGGCTCACCTCAGCCACCTCCTTTGAGGCCTAAGGCTTGTCTGATTTGATATTCAGTTGGGCCTGTAAATGGGCAAACAGCCTCACTGCCTGAAACAGGTGTAAGGCTGCTTAAACGTGCAAATTTAAGGACTCCGGTGGCAAAATTCAAAAGGAAGGAACTGATTTGCTTTTATATAAATTTAGGTGTAAATGGCTGGAGCTTACACTGTGCATGCTCAGCCCAATTGTACCAGGCTGTGTGCAGCCTACTCAACAGTCCTTAAAGGGACCATTGGAGGCCACTCAAAAAAAAGGCCGAAGAAATTGAAAATATTTGGGCCCACGACAAAACTTCTTGCACATAATTTTAGAAGGCCAGTTCATTATCGTAATTAAGCATAGCATCAGATACTGATTTGAATATGTGCAAGGAACACACTGGTGGTAGAAGTAGCAAAGTGCATGTAGGTTATGCTAAAGGAAGTTATGCTAAACATTTATAAAATACTGGTTAGGCCTCAGCTGGAGTATTGTATCCAATTTTGGGCACCACACTTTAGGAAGGATACTAGAGCCTTGGAGAGGGTGCAGAAGAGATTGACGAGAATATTACCAGGGATGAGGGACTTCAGTTATGTGGAGAGACTGGAGAAGCTAGGATTGTTTTCCTCACAGCAGAGAAGGTTTTGGGGAGATTTGTAGAGGTGATCAATATTCGGAAGGGTTTTGGTCGAGTAAATGAGGAGAAACTGTTTCCACTGGCAGGAGGGGTGGTCAGCAGAGGACACAGATTTAATGGCTTTGGCAGAAGAACCAGAGGGGAGATAAGAACTTTTTTTATGTAGCGAGTTATGAACTGGAATGCAATAGTAACTTTCAAAAGGGAATTGGATATATTCTTGAAAAGGACAAATTCGCAGGGTAATGAGGAAAGAGCAGGGGAGAGCCATTAGTTGGATAGCTCTTTCAAACAGCTGACACAGGCACAATGGGCTGGATGTCCTCCTTCTGTGCAGTATGATTCTATGATTCTGAGTGAAACTTAAAGGGACGGAGGCAAGGGAGGGACAATAGGAAGACAAACATTATGAGGCAAACTTTGGAAAGGCTCAAGAACCCGTCAGCAGAATTTGTCACGGATTTTTTTTTAAATTTGTTCCGGGATGTGGGTGTTATTGCCCATCCCTAATTGTCCTTCAGAAGGTGGTGGTGAGCTGCCTTCTTGAACCGCTGCAGTCCGTGTGGTGAAGGTGCTCCCACAGTGCTGTTAGGGAGGGAGTTCCAGGATTTTGACCCAATGACGATGAAGTAACGGCGATATATTTTTAAGTCAGGATGGTTTGTGACTTGGAGGGGAACTTGCAGATAATGGTGCTCCCATGAACCTGCTGCCTTTGTCCTTCTAGGTGGTATGGGTCGCGGGTTTGGGAGATGCTGCCGAAGAAGCCTTAGCGAGTTGCTGCGCTGCATCTTATACATGGTACACACTGCAGCCACAGTGCTTCGGTGGTGGAGGGAGTGAATGTTGAAGGTGGTGAATGGGGTGCTAATTAAGCAGGCTGCTTGGAGATGAAAGGATTTCAGGATGAAAGGGGAGGGGTCTAAGAAATGGAAAGCAAAAGTGAAGGGAAAGGACACCTAGAGTGCAGAGGAGTCTGCATGCCAGTGACAGAGTAGCTCACCATCCAACCACCCTGTTTGATGGTTGCTAAAGTGGTGTTGCATGAAATTGTTTCCCTTTATGCCACTCCAAGGTACAATCCCCATAGGTCAGCGATGTGGCGTGATTATAAATGGATGTCCTGCAAACTTGTATGTTAGGAAATTACATGCAAGAAGTCTGCAGTCCCAAATTATGATCCCGTCTGAACTAGGCCTGTGCTTCTTAAGCCAGCGTACCCCATCAGAGGTAAATTGTGCATTCAGTAATTGGGAAAAATACCCCTTATCAAGTCTGCTTTTGAGGGCGGAAGGGGTTGGGAGAAAGTGGGGAGCACTTTGCCTTGGGTACGAACTTGGAAAGACTACCCTTAGCTGTCCATTTCAATGGCTTCCTGTTAATTTATTTCACCAGTTTTTTGCTGTCTGGGTGAAAATTTTGTGCCTGACTTTCCTTCTTGCTTCCAACCTCCTATTTTCTAATTTATGCCCACTGATGTGCAAGCCCATTGTCATAGGGAACAATTTGCCTGAATCAACTTTGTCAATGTTCTTAATAATCTTGAAAATTTGACTTGCGTCATTTCAAAGAATACAGGCCCAACACCTGGCTGGCCTCCCACATTCTGCCCTCGGTAAACTAGAGGTGATCCAAATCTCGGCTACCCGTGTCCTAACTTGCACCAAGTCCCTCTCACCCATCAGCCTGTGCTCACTGACCTACATTGATTAACCAACACCTCAATTTCAAAATTCTCATCCTTATTTTCAAATCCCTCCATGGGCATGCCCCTCCCTATCTCTATAATTCCTTCAACCAACTCCACAAACCACCCCCCCGAGATGTCTGCGCTCCTCTAATTCTGCCCTCTTGAGCATCCCTGATTATAATCACTCGACCATTGGTGGCCGTGTCTCCTGTTGCCTAGGCCCCAAGCTCTGGAGCTCCCTGCCTAAACCTCTCTGCCTCTCTATCCTCCTTCAAGACGCTCCTTAAAACATACCTCTTTGACCAAGCTTTTGGTCACCTGCGCTAATTTCTACTTATGCGGCTTGGTGTCAATTTTTTTATCTCATAGTACTCCTGTGAAGCACCTTGGGATGTTTCACTACATTAAAGGTGCTACATAAATACAAGTTGCTGTTGTTAAGCTTTCATCATAAATTCTGAGTACACAGAATCACCATTTGGGCTGGTCTCAAATCTCACTGGGAATTATGACAAAATACACAAGTCATGATGGGATCCTGAGGAATCAGTTAATGTTTTGCTTAGAAATGTAGCACCAAACTACCTACTTGCTCACAATTGACCCGACCGCAGAAAGCAATTTAATATCGGAAAGGATATATATGTGGTCACAAATGTGTGTGTCCAGCGTGGCAGAAGCCAGCAGTGAAGTACAAGTCTCAAGCTCTGATGAAGGGGGGAGTTGCACCCGAATTTTAAAAATCTCTTGTGACAGGTTGTGGATTTCTAGCACTTGTTTTAATTTGTGATTTCCAGCGTTTGCGGTTTTTCCTTTCCAGAGGTGGCAATAAAATTCTTGTTGGGATGCTCCTGGTGTCAGTCTTCCGCGAATGTAATACAGCAATCAGTTCACTTCCCCAGGGCATCAGTAATTTAATTACCAAACCTTCACTTCATAGATTAGCTAATGTTAAAGAAATCACCAGTTGAAGATCATCACACTCTATTGCTACAAACAAGTCTACAGTCTGGAAATGATCAACAGTGTTAATGGAGGAATGTTTAACGTGCTCAACAACTTGTATTTATTTCGTACCGAATTCCTCGCTCCACTATTTTAACAGACATATTAACCCTTTGGTTTTAAAATTTGTTGATGCCTCTGTTATAGTAACAATAATGAATTAGATCCGAGTGCGTCAAGGGTTCATATGATAAAATTACTGGGTTTGTATCAGCTATTCGTTGTAATTCTAAAACCTCCACCCAATAATTACTTAGATTGATCCAATGTTTTCTCTTTGTCTACATGCCCACCTCACTACTGTTTCGCTAAGAAACAGAAAAGTGCATAAGGGCTGGTAAACTACAGGATAGGATATAGTTATCATTGCAGGTTTTTAACACTGGCTACAGCTAGGATGTGTCTGTTGAGGGATATTGCATTCTCTGCTGCACTTCTAGTACTATGACAACCAGCTGAAAGATATGGTTCAAGGCATAATAACCTCACAACATCGTTATGGCAAAGCTATCTTCACACTGTAAAAAAAAAAAGGAGATTGGACACCTTGGCTGTGATGGTTATAAGAATATTAGTGAGATGGAACAATTCAGCCAATCACATAGGCCGGGATTTTACTGGCGCTGAGAGGACGGGATCGGAGGTGGGTCAGCTGTGAAATTTGAAATGATTGACAGCGGGTCAGGACCCTGCTGTCAACCCGCTTCTGCGCTGGTCTCCCAGGTGTTGAGTCAGTCACGCTTAACAGATCCGACACCAAGTGGTGGGAGAGGCAACTTAGATTATTAAAAGCTTATTAACAGGCACTTACAAATTATTTTAAACTCACCTGCTTCCCCACTGCTCGGGGATCACGTCAGGTAAGGAGGTCGGGTGTTGTGTCAGCATGGGATGGTTTCTTAACTTGACAGCTGAAAATGGTCTATAAAAGCTCCTATTCCATAGGTGTTCACTTTCCAAGGCTATAAGTTGTTGCTTACTGCATTTGGAAGGCAGATTGAGCTTAATGCAGCTTGCAAGTGTTTGGAGCAAATGCTCTATCCAATATCACCTCATTGGAACAACCTCTCTCACCATTGACAAATCGCTTCTGTCATCTCAATCTCACCTGCCATCTATTCCATCAGCCCTTGAAAAAATCTGACCTTGGTCCTCAGAATCCCAGCAAGATCAGCCCCAACACCAGCAGCACCAGGCACACCAGCAGCACCAACAACACCACCAACCTTCTCTGCAATCACCTTTTGTTGCAAAGGACACAGGGCATCAGGACCTGAACACATTGTTGCCCAGGACACCAGGGATGGCCTCAACATGGCCAGATTTAGTTCACTTGATGCTGTATACCTTGGCTGCTACATGATGCACCAGGTTGGCACTACCCCACACCAACACCATAAAGCATCCCTACAATGCCCAAGCCATTTCTTTCACACTCATTGTGAGGGCTACCATTATGTCTCACTATTCACTGCAACTCACTAAGTCACTTCCAAAAGGTGCACACAAATCTGTCCAAGAACACAAAGTGTTCAACATAAAGATTTCAATGTTTGACAACACATTAACAGACTCTTTACGTAACCATTTGCTAAAACACCCAAGTGCTTATCCTTGTGTGTTGTTAGTTTGTATGCTTGAACTAGAATGAGGGTGAGTGTGAGGGGTGCCCAGTGAGATGGAGAAGTGATAATGCAGATAGATAGAGAGGGATGGGTGGAGGTGCAACTGTACAGGGTATTGGTGAGGCCGCACCTGGAGTACTGTGTGCAGTTTTGGTCACCTTACTTAAGGAAGGATATACTAGCTTTGGAGGGGGTACAGAGGCGATTCACTAGGCTGATTCTGGAGATGAGGGGGTTACCTTATGATGATAGATTGAGTAGACTGGGTCTTTACTCGTTGGAGTTCAGAAGGATGAGGGGTGATCTTATAGAAACATTTAAAATAATGAAAGGAATAGACAAGATCGAGGCAGAGAGGTTGTTTCCATTGGTCAGGGAGACTAGAACTAGGGGGCACAGCCTCAAAATACGGGGGAGCCAATTTAAAACCAAGGTAAGTTGGTGTGAGTAAGGGATGTGCAGGAGTAGGGTAGGGAAGGCAGAGTGATGGGGATGTGATAAGTGGCACAGCAAGATGAGGTTGAGTGTGGCTTTGCAGTAACATTTCGTGATCTACTGAGATCATTGAAAGATTTGTGCCAATGCAGCCAACTCCTCCTGACGCCATCCCTGCTTGTGCCCTCCTGTGCAATGTGCAACCAGGCTGCATTGGTCTCCTGGGGAAGTCTCACATGGAAGTGAAGAGAACCTCCCTACGTGCTGTGACACCCTACATTAGCATATGGAGGGAGTGATGGGAGAGCCTGGGTGCAACCCTGTACCTCTGTGCAGTGCATGTCAGTGCTTGCAGCACCTCAATGCTGTAGAACACTGACAACACAACTGTCAAAATGAATGTGGGGATGGTGGTCTCTTTAAGGAAACCAGCTGATGACGCATCATCAAATGGCGCCATCAGACCTGCTTCCTTTTAATTGGCTGGAAACCTTGCTGAGCGGGCTTATCAAGCCCAATCATCGTAAAATCACTTCTACAGAGCTACGGACCCCGGTAACACCGAACCCGCCTCGGGAGACAAAATCACGGCCATAGTCTTCTTCTGAATGGACGTATATGCCATAAGTAATGCACTGAACATCCTTTTAGCAGATTGTTTCAGACAGAAATCAATGACTTTACTACACCTCCCTGGCATCTTCAGTACTTTAATTAAAGGGAAACAGTGATGATATTATAACGGTCCATTTCCCTTATGACAGAATGGGAGAACATCTTGTAGTTTAAATGTGTTTAATAAACAACACATTTAAATAATAAGTTTACTGTTAAAAATGTTAAAGGATCGTCAAAAAACCAAACATTCTGGGAACAATGAATATAAAATTAAAGGCTAAACAAAGTCTGTAAACAACGTGAAAATACTAAAAGTGCTAAGCATGTAACAAGTATTCTCTATAACCTGCGATGAGTAACCGAAAGATGAAACACCTGAGCAAAATGCACCAGCCCAGTTTAGGAGCAGCGAAAGAATCCGTTGAATCTGGTGGGCCATTTTTATTAATCATGGCAGCTCTATTTTTTAAATCCCAATTCCCTGCCTTTTCTCCAAATCCCTTAATGCCCAGAGTTTCTCAAAGTATCGATCTCACTTTGAAACACCTCTATTGATTTTGTATCTATGGCCCTCTGGAACAGTGCATTGGACATTCGCACAGCCCTCTCTGTGGAGAAGCTTTTTTTCTGGATTCACTTTTAACTGGTTTTGTTCAAATTCTGAGATTATATCCTCTTGTTCTGGATTCTTCTACTGTAGTGAAGCCATTTCTATTTATCCTCTAAGTTCCTTTCATTATTTTAAACTCTTTGACAAGATCACCCTTTAAGCGCCTCATCCACAGGGAATATAACCCAAATTTACCCAGTCTCTCACCATAACCCAGTCTCTCCCTCCCAGGTATCATCGCTGGATTTTCTCCAAGGACCGTATGCGCTTCCTAAAACAGCTCATCACTCCCTACCTATCCTACAATTTCCTTTTTAACTCAACTCTCTGTCTCCCATGTCCCAAACAGTTTCCAATCCATGTCACAAAACCATCTTCAATTCCAACTGCAATTAGTTTACAGGAGCAGAGGTCATAAGAACTTAAGAAATAGGAGCAGGAGTAGGCCATTTCGCCCCTCAATCCGGAATGATAGGATAAGGAGAATATCTCCAGTGAAGGAACACTGACTGTTGAACCTAACAGTGAATAAACAACCTCACACTAAATCTGTTACACGCATACACTTTTAGTAAATTGACACTTAGTATTCCACAAGAAGAAAGAGAATGATAAAGAACCGATCTGCCTGAGATCCAAAGCTGAGCATAAGGAACATAGGAACAGGAGCGGGCCACTCAGCCCCTCGAGCCTGTTCCGTCATTCAATTCGATCATATATCTGCAAACTTGCATATTTGCTCTTAAAAGTTTAGTGTAAACAGTAATTATTTGATGAAAGCAAGTGGAGTATCGCTTGCTTGGGACAATTTCAGGTAATAGCTAGTGCTGCTTAATGCCATTCTTGGGCTCATAATTTTACAGTGAAACTTATTATTTAGCCATTGGAACATCAATACAACAACCGAAGACATTTTCTGAATAATAAAATATCAGCACACTAATGAGATATATTCTGGATATCCATATATCCAACCTGAAGATTTAGGTACATGTTTGGTAAAAGAAAGACTTGCATTTATGTAGCACCTTTCACGACCACCGGACGTCTCAAAGCGCTTTACAGCCAATGAAATACTTTTGGAGTGTAGTCACTGTTGTAATGTGGGATACGCGGCAGCCAAGTTGCGCACAGCAAGCTCCCAAATACAGCAATGTGATAATGACCAGATAATCTGTTTTTAATGAAGTTGATTGAGGGATAAATATTGGCTGGGACACCAGGGAGAACTCCCCTGCTCTTCCTCGATATAGTGCCATGGGATCTTTTACATCCACCTGAGAGAGCAGACGGGGCCTCGGTTTCACGTCTCATCAGCACCTCCGACAGTGCAGCGCTCGCTCAGCACTGCACTGGAATGTCAGCCTAGATTTGTGTGCTCAAGTCCCTGGAGTGGGACTTGAACCCACAATCTCCTGACTCTGAGGACGAGTGTGCTACCCACTGAGCCACAGCTGGTACTGTAATTGCTCGTAACACCTTGGATCGGATCGGCCTCCAAGGTGTTAAGAGCAGCACAATCCTCAAGATAACAACTGGAAGGTTAATGCAGTCATATGCTCAGTGGACAGGACATGGCTTTGTGTGGCCAAACGTAGATCACATTCTATACTGGTCAATGTAATACCAATTATCGCTGTGTGCATGGGAGAGAGAGCGTGCTCGGTATCGCGGACTCAGCAAGCCACAAAAGCAGCAGATTGACCTTCCAGAACTGAACAAACAATTAACTATGCATAATGGCTTCCATCAGTTCTGGTGGTTATAGAAAGGGTTTGCTGTGACCTCAATGCATTGCCTGAATAGCACCGTTCTTTTTGGAGACCTAGGGATCGCTCCACTGGAAGACTGATTTTACACACCTTACTATTAACAATGTGGTTCTTTGAAAAATCATTTCCGACTGACTATAACTATGGTCATTAATAGACGCGACAAAGTGGTGAGGTCAAAACATACAGTATGAGCAACAGTCTGAAGCATGGAAGTGTAGCAATTGTGTAGGAACACTGGAGAAAAGCCCAGTACGGTAACTGTGATGGCTATGGGCCTAGTGCATACCAGAGATCTGTTTCATGGCCTACTGATTCTTTAGGAAATGGGAAAGAGTTTCTCTACTTCTTTCTACACAGCTTCATTTATCCAAAGGAAAGGGGCAGATCAACATCGGAACAGGAGCAGGCCATTCAACCCCTCGAGCCTGTTCCGCCATTCAATGAGATCACGGCCGATGTGCGATCTAACTCTATATACCCGCCTTTGGCCCATATCCCTTAATACCTTTGGTTAACAAAAAACTATCAATCTCCGATTTAAAATTAACAATTGATCTAGCATCAAGTGCCGTTTGCGGAAGAGAGTGCCAAACTTCTACCATCCCTTGGGCTAGAGTTTCCCGAACCTGTTTTTCTGGCGCCCTCACCTGAAGCGTGCCGAAAAAAGACATCGGTATTCTGGCCGCTCCCCAGCCTATCTTCGGTCGTGGTGCAGCGTGGCCCAATGGATTGGGGGCGCTGCAGACTGTTTGGGAGGGGCCCGAAGCACGCCGTCCCTAGCCCTGGCCGAATGGGCTCCCTCATCGGTGGCCTGCTGCATTCCCCAAGGTAGGACTTCTAATTTTTTTATTGTTATTTACTGATTGATTTTGCTGCTTTAGCTGCAGGGTTCCTTCTATTTTTTTTATTTGTTATTTATTGATTGCTTATTACTTTGGTCTAGGTGCTTTAGGTGCAGGGTTTCTTCTCTTTTATTTGTTAATTAATTGCTTATTATTTTTTGTGCTTTGTTTGGTGCTTGGTGGTGCTTTAAATGTAGTTACTTGCGCCGATTCCTTAACTCTAGGTAAGGTTTTTCTGTGCGGACAGAAGTGGCAACATACGCTGGCCTAAGTTAGTATGGAGCAACTATTTGCTGGCCAAACGCCTAAAACAGGGGTAAGTGGCTGGGAACGCCCCCTTTTGAAAAAAAAAACTGAACTAAAAAAAAAACCTAACTAACTCACTTACACTGGCGCAAATTAAATGGCCAGAATTGCAACTAAAAAGATAGTCCAGAAAAATCAAGTTGCTCCAAAAAAAAAGGAGCAACTCCTGGGGAAACTTGGGCCCATTTTGTGTGTAGACGTGTTTCCTAATATTAGTCCTGAAAGGTCTGGCTCTAATTTTTAGACTATGTCCCCTAGTTCTAGACTCTTCAACCAGCGGGATTAGGTTCGCTCTGTCTACCCTATCTGTTCCCCTTAATATCCTGAAAACTTGGATCAGATCACCCCTTAACCTTCTAAATTCTAGGAAATACAACGCTAATTTGTGTAATCTCTCCTTGTAACTTAACCCTTGAAGTCCAACAGAACAGATTGTCTCTGAGATAACCATGTGCCCCGATCATATGCATCACAGCAAGCTGGCAGCTGGGCCACACGGAGAACATTATTTGGGCAGCCAAAATCCAGTTTCAGGTGGGCATGGGTCACAGCACAAAAATCCCCTAATTTAACATTAATTGGCAGTCTTGTTTAGAAAAGTCTGATGTGTGAGCTGGAAGAATTTCACCCAGGTCCAGTAGAAAGTATTCTTGAGTTTAGAGCTGAGACACAATGCTGGGGCAAATTAAATGCAGCCTCACTCTGCATCTGGGCATGATGTCCTCAACCTGGAGTGCTGAGCATATGGGACATAGGAACAGGAGTAGACCATTCAGCCCCTCGAGTGACACCCTATGCTTAAAATGGAGAATGCTCCATTCCCTGGCAGCAACATCCTTCATCTTGAGTAGCACAAAATGTCACATGAAATAAAAAGACACATTGTTACATAGAATGTAACATATAGCACAAAACAGGTCAATCGGCCCCAACTGGTTCATGCTCCACACGAGCCTCCTTCCACCCATTGTCATCTAACCCCCATCAGCGTAACCTTCTATTCCTTCCTCCTTCGTGTGTTTACCTCATCATCATCATCATAGGCAGTCCCTTGGAGTCGAGAAAGACTTGCTTCCCCTCTAAAAGTGAGTTCTCAGGTGACTGAGGAGTCCAATGCGAGATCTACAGTCTCTGTCACAGGTGGGGTAGACAGTGGTTGAAGGAAAGGGTGGTCGGGGAGCCTGGCTTGACGCACGCTCCTTCCGCTGTCTACCCTTGGTTTCCGCTTGTCCTCAGCAATGGGACTCGAGACGCTCAGCGCCGCCCCGGATGGTCTTCCTTCACTTTGGGCGGCCGTGGGCCAGGGACTCGCAGGAGTCGGTGGTGGGGATGTTGCACTTTGTCAAGGAAGCTTTGACGGTGCCCTTGAAACGTTTCCTCTGCCCACTTTGTCTAGATTTATCTAGATTATTTATACTTATATTTATCTAGCTTCCCCTTAAATGCATCTCCGTTATTCACCTCAACTACTCCTTGTGGGAGCGAGTTCCACATTTTAACCGCTATCTGGGTAAACAAGTTTCTCCTGAATTCCCTATTGGATTTATTAGTGACTATCTTATATTTATAAGATACGTGGAGGCATCCTGATAGCTGGCTGAAGGAACATGATGTCCTATCTAGTGGAAGACAAAGCTCAGACTGTACAGCAGACAGGTGCTTATAGTGACCCTGAAGCACCCTTGTTTCTTTGATTCTTACAAACACACTGGCAGAATTTCCATGCCATGTAATCTTCTAGCAAGAAATACATCAGTATCAGGGAAATATTTTGGCAACTGATGCACATTTTGAAACATGCTTCCATAATACAGTGATTTAAAAAAATAAGTCTCCAAAAATGTAGACGATTGTGTGTTAATATAACACATACACGAGTATTTTTGTACAGTTCACTTTGATGCAGTGCAACTAATGCTGATGGCAGAAAAAAGACTGTGGCAGCCAGATTGGAGCTGTGTTCTCTTAGGATAGTCTGGCCAGAAAAGCTTTTCGGGTATTCCAAATTTTTGCCCACGGTATATGGAATATAATAAATAAAGAACTGAGGACAGCTGCTGAGCAAATTTAAGTGTTTTGAATAAATGTTACACATCCGAGTAACTACAGGCCGGTCAGTTTAGCGTCAGTGGTGAGTAAGGTTTTAGAAACAATAATCAGGGAAAAAGTTAACAGGCACTTGGAGAGGTTTAACTTAAAGACGGAGAGCCTGCACAGATTTGTAAAAGTCAGATCGTGTTTGACTAATCTCATTGAATGTTTTGATGAAGTAACAGTGAGGGTTGATGAAGGGAATGCAGTGGATGTTGTCTATATGGATTTTAGGAAGGCATTTGACAAAGTGCCACATAAAAGGCTGGTTAACAAAATTGAGGCTCATGGAATGGGAGGGTCAGTGTCAGCTTGGATAAGAAATTGGCTTAAGGACAGAAAACAGCGAGTTGTGGTGAATAGTTGTTTTTCAGACTGGAGGATGGTGGACACTGGTGTTCCCCAGGGGTCGGTGCTAGGACCACTGCTTTTATATATATATATATATATATGTATATATATATAAATGACTTGGCTATTGGAATACAGAGTAAAATTTAAAAATTTATTGATGATACCAAACTTGGAGGTGTGGCAAACAGTGCTAATGATACCAATCAACTTCAACAGGACATCGTTAGGCTGGCAGAATGGGCAGTCAAGTGGCAGATGGAATTTAATGCAGAGAAGTGTGAGGTGATGCATTTTGGCAGAAGAGATAGCGGGAGGTAATATAGACTTAATGGCACAGTTCTAAAGAGTGTGCAGGAACAGAGGTTCCTGGGGGTTCATCTGTATAGATCTTTGAAGGTGGCAGGACATATTGGAGAATAGTTAACAAAGAATATGGAATCCAGGGCTTCATAAATAGAGGTTTTGAGTACAAAAGCAGGGAAGTTATGCTGAACCTTTATAAAGCTCTGGTTAGGTCACAACTGAAATATTGCATCCAATTCTGGTCACCACACTTTAGGAAGGATGTGAAGGTCCGTGAGAGAGTGCAGAGGAGATTCGTCAGAATGGTTTGAGGGATGAGGGATTGTAACTAGAAGGTTAGGTTGGGGAAGCTGGGGTTGTTCTCAGGAGCAAAGGAGGTTGAGGTTGATTTGATAGAGGTGTACAAGATTATGACAGGTTTAGATTAGACAAAGAAAAGCTGTTCACATTAGCTGATGGTAGAAGGACTGGGGGGTACAGATTTAAGGTTATGGGCAAGAGATACAGAGGGGATGTGAGGAAGAAATCTTTTTACGCAGAGAGTGGTAATGACCTGGAACTCGCTGCCTACCGAGGATGGTGGAAGCGGAGACGGTCAATGATTTCAAAAGGAAATTGGTTAGGCACTTGAGGGAAATAAACTTGCAGAGCTATGGGAATAGAGTGGGGGAATGGGACTGGCTGGATTGTTCTACAGAGAGCCAGCATGGACTCGATGGGCCGAATGGCCTCCTTCTGTGCCGTAATGACTAAGGTTTATTGAAATGAGAATAGTGACATGTATGGGGTACAAAAATGGTCACCTCTCGTTGACATCATTTACCCACAATTCGTTGCAGTGCAAACGATGTGATGACAAACCCAGAAAGATCAATCATATAACAAATAATGCTCTGAAGCAGCAGAATACAAATTGAGAAACAATTAAATGGGGAGAATGTGAACATTGTAATGAAAGATTATTTTAAAATAGCAATTGGTTCAAAATGTCAGTTAACTTTTAAGTTAAAAAAAAATAATCTCTGCAATTGTAATATTGCAAATTACTAGTAAACAATATTAATATTTATAGGTATGTTTAGCCTCTAGGCACAACATATTTTTCTTCTGTTAAAGTGGCTGGTTGGTAAAATAGGTTGGTATTCTAAGGGTGCATTTACACTGCATGGTTAACATTGGTAATACTGCAAAATCAGGCCCAATCTAACCCCTGAAGGGAGGAACCTCATCCCACGTTGGTTTGACATAGCATGGAGTGTAAATTGAGTGCGGTGTAAAATCCAGTTTGCAAACACTCTATAAACCCAGCCGCTCTTATTTAAATGTTTAGGGAACAGAGAATCCCTCTTCCGCACTAAGCACTTATTCATTTTCTAACTTTTGGGATATAGCTCTGGGCACCAGCTCGCTCCTAAGCAGGACATTCACAGTTCGAGCCAGGCGGGAACCTAGCAAAGCACGTAGGGTTCTGTCTGACTGCTCCCTGAACTGAAGATCCTGTTCTCAGGCCAGCCGAAAACTCCCGAGGCAAAAGTAAAAGCTTGGTCGTTAGTTAATGAAAAAGTCATGGTTGTTGGTTAATCCTGCACTGTTCCAAGAAGCTAACACAGGCAAGATCTGCTTCCAGGTGGTCGACTGTCAGAAGTCAGTGGACTTATCAGCCAGGAAGCTAGTTACGTAAAGATATGGCTCAACCCTGACATACAGATTGACTGGTTCATACTAATTTACTTCACACAGATTCCATTTATCTCCTGGAAGGTCCCCTGGCAGAAGCTTATAATGGTGTCTCCTAGGTTGCCTGCCTGCATGAGGTGTTTTTTTTTAAACGGCAGGGCTTGATGAATCCAAGTCCAGAAAACAGTTCACAGATTGAAGTCTGGTGCAATCAGAAAACATCAGGCAGTACAGCTGGGACTTACTTGACTGGCTTCAGCAGCTGAGCATTAACTCGGCTGGCCGTACTGCTGGCAGCTCCGACTCACTGGGATAAACAGAGGCCCCCGCGCACAGGGCAAAAAATACATCACAACTTGCAGAATTTCTTCAACCTTGGATCTAAACAACAGCAGTACTATTAATAAAAGGACTGACAGTTCATTTCAAGACATGTTCCACTCCACTGAAGTTTGTTAAGCATTTACATGAATAATGAGCTGCACTATCAAAAAAACCTAAGAATTCGGGAATCATCCTTATAGTAAATACTGTTGACTAAATGTTACACTGGAGTGAAGGACAGCCATTAGTTCTCTATATTACACCGCTCACAGATAATTCTATACAATGCAGGCTATCAGAAACTAACCAACATTGTATCTTAAAAGCGACTCCGACAAAAATAAAATACTTGCATGAACATTGAAGTGCTTGGTAAAATATATATAATCCACAATAAAACTTCTGTCACTTTGTAATTTTTCCTATATTGGGATGACTGTGTATATACATCAGTATAACAGCCAAGGTGTTTAAAAGGTTGCCTTAAAGATAAGGGGGACGAAATTGCCCCGTGCCTCGTTTGGAGGCGGTAACCTTCTGGCACCCCAGCCCGGATGTTCTGACCCCAGCACGGAATTCATCCCTTCCGCCCCTCAACGGAGGCGGAGCGCAATCGGTGGTGCTCCGCGTCTGCGGAGGGGCAGTTGCGCGCCGTTAAGTCCAGCGCCTCGCTCCGGAGCTCCACTGGCAACGTCAGCGCTACACGGAGCTAAAGGAGAGTTCCTTTGGCAACTGCCACTGGGCCACCAGGGACGCCTTGGACCAGGATGGTGGCGGGCCCGGTCAGGGCAAGGGCCACCATTGTCAGACCAACAGACGAGTCAGTCGACAGAAAAATATGGTGGGCTACGGCGCAAACTGCCTCCCCTTTAAGGGGCGTCCCGGCGGCGGATGTCCGCCAGCTTCGCGACCCACCAAGCTGGCAGTGACATTGGCCGGCGCTATCCTCGCCGCCGGTGGGGCAATTTCCCCTGCGGGGAGCGAAGGGGTCGGCGCAGGTCCTGCGCCATGCGTGCGCCAGCCTGAGGTGCAAATTGCAAGGCGCTGCGCTAACGGCATTCCACACCCCAAACCTCTGGGGCAATTTCCCCGGAGGCACTCTCAACCCCTTCCCCCGGGCGATAACATCGTTGCGCCACATTAGCGCCCCTCCGGAAGTGCTAATGGGGCTATAAAAAAGGGCAATTTTCCCCCCAATGTTTGTAGGACATTCTAACTTTAAAAAAAAACATATCAGCATCTTTTAGTATTCATTACTGAGCTTAATATTTTGAGACTTGAACCTGCTATCATATCGCATTTAATTGACAGATACAGTACATTATCCGTTGTGCTGATTTTAGAAAATATAAATGCATGTCATTCTAATTGATGTATTATAATATAAATATGGCCAATAATTCATTATTTCCATGTGTAACCCTGCATCTAATTAAAATCTATTGCAATATTTTCACCATATTAAAAAAAAACATTTATCTTCAAAACAATCACAGGAATATTCTGTGTTCTCCGTGCATTAGTTAAATTCTGTTAAGAAAACACATTTTCTTATTAGATGCACCAAACAGCAGAGAGTCCGTAAAACTTTAAAGCCCGCTTCTGCTTGATTAAAAGTGGGATTAAACTCAACGTGATCATTTTGTCTGTCTGCCGTTTTAAGCTTTGAAACAGCCGAGAATCATCTTCTTACAAGCTCTAACCCAAAGATGTTTAAGCAGATCCCAATCCAATTAAACAGAGGCAAATGCTAGCAATGGCTGTGTTGATCCTCATCAAGTCATCTTTAATGAAAAACAAAACTGTATAACTGCAGGTTGCGCAACTTCTTAATCCTACATCTTTAAACGGAACAGACTGTTGCCCTTGAACTGTGCTGGGCTGGACCAGGGATTGTGCTGCTTAAATGTATGCCCATTTTTGATACTTCCCCAGATTACATAACCTTATACTTTTCATGATTATGTAATCTTGAATCCTACAATCCTGTGATTGTTTCTGAACATTTGGCGCAGACTATGTCTAGACATTTAAGAATTCAGGTTTAATACTGCAAGACAAGAACTGTTTAATCTATATACTTAGTTCTCTTTATCAAGTTTCTGGAACTTAATAAAGAGGCAAAAATAAGACCGCTGGTCAAATTCTTTCAATTTGTTAGTAGTCATCATTAATGAGTCAGTTTTACCTTTGTAGCCAGAAATTAAATTACACATGGCCCAAATGGACAAGAAAGTGAACGAACACCAAGTGCAATACATCTTCGAACGTATCTGTCAGGTGCACTTTGGTGGCAGAATTGGCACAGGTTAGTTGCTACATTAAATTGTAGTACTAAGGAATTACTTAGTAATTGTTTACTGTGTAAAGATATGACGCTTTAAAAAAAACGTATTTCGGAATTTGAAGTTAAATAACAAAAGCGACAAAATGTTAGGGGAAAAGGCAAAGTAGAAATGTTAATTAAGAAAGGGGAACATAAGGGGCCAATGTCACGCTATACTGCATCTACACTGCAACAAAATAAACTTAATTACTAGTTCATAATAGCAGTGTCAGCTGTGGCTCAGTGAGTAGCACTCTTGCCTCTAAGTCAGAAGGTTGTGGGTTCAAGTCCCACTCCAGGGACTTGTGCACATAAATCTAGGCTGACACTCCAGTGCAGTGCTGAGGGAGTGCTGCACTGTTGGTGGTGGTATATTTTGGATGAGATTTTAAACCGAGGCCCTGTCTGCTCTCTCAGGTGGATGT
Source organism: Pristiophorus japonicus (assembly GCF_044704955.1). Lineage (NCBI taxonomy): Eukaryota > Metazoa > Chordata > Chondrichthyes > Pristiophoridae > Pristiophorus > Pristiophorus japonicus. The sequence goes on along the minus strand of NC_091993.1, from coordinate 14,017,454 downwards.
AAAAGGTCTCAGGGCACTATTTTAAAGAAGAGCAGGGGAGGTATCCCCGGTGTCCTGGCCAATATTTATCCCTCAACCAACATAACAAAAAAACAGATTATCTGATCATTATCACATTGCTATTTGTGGGAGCTTGCTGTGCGCAAATTGGCTGCCTTGTTCCCCACATTGCAACAGTGACTACACTCCAAAAGTACGTCTCTTCAAAATGTTTCTCAGGAACATCTTAGAATGCTTCATGTACGATCAATTAGTTTGAAGTAGAGTAACTTCTGTTACCTCGACAGACACTTTCCCCGTTCTGTGCACTCCACGATCCCACAAACAGTAACAGGTTTTGTGCTGGTAATGGTCTCAACAAGGACTGAACCAAGGACAAATAGAAAAGGACAATATCATTCCAATATTGGCTGGATGATTGGGACCAAGACACCGACGCTGGGAATTCCCTCAGGGATTTTCACCGATCTTCAACCAATCGGGAGAAGATGGAATTAACAAGAGGAAAGGTTCTCAGCATATTTTTAAGGGCATTGAAGTATCAGTAAGTAAAAGGGAATAAATGTGGACATCATGTTTGGAAATGTATATAGAATCAAATGAAAACAATATGAGGAGGGGAAGGCATATTGCAGCTGAAGCACTTTTAGAGACAAAACATCTTACCTGCTGTACAATGAGACAGAAAAGGTACAGAACTCCCTGGAACCTCAGCACCATCAAATGGTACAAAGTATTACAAATTTATCACCCTGTTTCCTGTCTCCCATCATCCACCGACATATCCATGGATCCTGTCAGCATCTCTAGTTGCTCAAACCACTTAGCTGAACAATAAACAATTGCCCTGACTCATAGGGGACGAAATTGCCCCTCGTCCCGATTGAGGGAGGTAACCTTCCGGGACCGGGGCCGGGACTTTTATCCCTCGGCCCAGAAGTCCCGCCCTTGGCGCGGAATTGGTACCTACTGCCCTTGAAAGACAGTCCTCCACTTTACGGACTATCCCGAGAGCGGATGTCCACCGGCCTCGTGGACACGGGGCAATTTCCCCTGCGGGGTTGGTGAGGGGCAGTGAGGGGTTGCCGCGCATGGCGACGACGTCATTGCCCGATGCACGGCGGCCCGAGGCGCTAACAGCAGGGCGTGCTGCCACCGGGTCATCGCCTCCCAAACCTCCCGGGCAATTTCCTGGGAGGGGTTAGCGCCCGCCGCCCTCTCCCTGGGCGGAAACTGCCGGAGGTGCTAACGGAGCTATAAAAAGGGGCAATTTCGCCCCCATAGTTTATCTTCCCTCTCCGAGATATCTCATCTGAGCCTTGCAAACTCACATCTTGGGGAAAAAACTAGCAGCGATGACTTGCATTCATTCACAGATCTCCCAAGGCAGAATCACAAGGCAGATCCAGCTGAGGCAGTTACTTTGACTCATCTTTCTATAAAGAACCCACAGCCCCCTCCCCTCCATAATCATACTAACTATTTACTGAACGATTCTCACGATCTTGCGTCCAATGCCATACCAGGAAACCTATTCCACGTGCTCATCACTCTGTGTGTGAAGACGATCATCCCGAAGAAGAGGAGTTCAACATTTTGGTTGTGTAACGATCATATGCCTCACTTATCACTTTCTATTTAAAATATAAAGCTAAAGCTAGCATTTTATACATCTATTCTCTGGCATCCTTTTCCTGTGGAAAAGTTAAAAAAATAATGAACTATATCTGTGCTAACTTTTTGTTAATAGTTATATTGTTACATTTATCTTTAATAAATTCGCCATCATTAATATAGCATTTGGTAAAAAAATTAAAGTATTCATTCCTCAAAAATGCCAGCAAAATACCTAAAATATGTTCCTTCACTTACTTTCCATCACTATCCTATCCAAAGCATTATTAAAGGACCTTTATTAAATTATAATGCCATGGCTATTCATCATCTGGAGTGTCATGAAACACATGGTCACATCTCTTACAGATTGCTTGAAGGTTGAGACCTGAACTGACCTTTGGCCTTTTGTTTCTTGTCCAAGCTTGACTCACAGTGCATCAATACTAACCAACTGCAAGGATAATCAAAGCCATTCGGAATCTTTTGATAGTTGTCGACCACTCTGTGCTCCCCTCCAAATTCTACTTGCAGATTATTTAAAAGCTGCAATATTTAACATCTAGCTCAATCAGGTTATCTCTTATAATGGCCATCATTGCAAGAGAATCTGTTTTGTCAAACGTCACAGTTAAGGATGATTTGTCCTCCATTTTGGCTGTGCTAGTTTAATAACATTTATGTTACCAAGGAAAACGGCTGAAAATATACTTAACTTGCCATATAGATGTGATTTATTTATTAAGTACCTTGATAATAAAATAATTAATCATAATTGCACCCAGACTAATGTTAATATAATTTAAGTTTGTCCAATAAAATGAAGATTCAAATTAAATTAATCGATTGTAGTTCATTGGGAATTAACTTTTTAACATATTCATAACAAAATGGAGGCAGTCAAGGGGGAAAAAAAGCGAAAAATTCACCTAATTATAAGGACTAAACATGTTCATATTAAATCACCCTGCAACTCTGCAAATTTAAGTGTAAACGCAACTCTTTTTTATCGTGTTACAGAAAAAAGAATGTACCTTTGACAATTATGTATCCAGGGCCAAATATTGCCTTCAACTTTAAATCAAGCCCTCTGTCCCCAACTGATAAGTAATCTATATTAGACAGCTCTCCATCATGTTCGGAGAAAAATGGGCGAGCTATGTCCATCTTTCCCCATTGCTCCATTAATCCGGTCTTTAGGGAATACTATTGCACTAGCCATTGCTGGAAAAATGATGTAACGTACAGATAAGATTTTTTTTAAATATGACTTTTAGCCAAAGTCTGCTACTTCTTACTATATCACAGAGAAATCTGTTTTATATTCTATCAATGGGAAGTTTCCATAAGCCCAACATTAAAGTGAAACACATCCGAGCTATGAAAACGTGTAAATGTTGTCGAAGAGCCTCACTTGCCACTGCTCCTTAAAAAAGAGCGTATGTCAAAATAGATTGACCTAGCTCTCATAACAAACATTTTCAGTGAAGGGCAGTAAGAGACAAAGACGATTGGATTCAGTTCAAAAATCCAACCAACAAGAATGCTGAATCTTCTCACCCAGCTGGAGAAAGGTCAGAGAGCAATTTTGAATAATAAATGAGAACTCCTGACCTTTCAACCTAAATCTGGCGGGGTCAGCAAACATCCTTTCACCAGATGCTGAAGGCAGATATTGAAGCACTAACGTCCAAGCTAATGAGCTTCCCAATAAGTTACAGTTAGAGTGATATTTTTGCGCTGTTTCATAAAATGCATCTCATGTAGAAAATGTAGGTCTTGCTGTACCATGGGTATTTAAATTGAGGCTAAATATCTACCACTCCATTTCATAAATTCAGAGTGGTGGAGAGTTACACTATTATATTATTAATTGCAAAAGTAAGGCTCCCATTCAATATTCCGGATTTATCTAAAAAAAATTCAAAATCTGTGTTCTTGTTTCATTTGTTAGAATTTCTTGGCATTAAGGAGCGAGATGTCAGTGCGAGAGAACATCACGTCCATTCTTGATGCCCATCATGCACACCTATGTCAATTAAAACATTGATTAATGCAGGGTTAAGCCTCTTGTCTCCTAATCCAGCAACGAGGGAGGATTTCCTCTGTGCACTGGGTGTAACAAAATGTAATGCCACAGAAACGATGAAAATTCACTGAAATGGCGGCAAACCCAACAGAACAAGAGCAGAGCCACGACAGGAGCAAAAGCAAGAATTACATTTGACAATGAAGTACTTGCAGCTTAAACTCACTGCAAGAAAAATATATGATCATCATTGAAACAAAAAATAGACTTAGTTGGCAAGCGGAATCTTAGAGATGTCAACATAGAAGAGCATTTGTGCCCATTTTAGTTTGACGTTGAAGCTTTCTAATTCTGCTTCCATGCTTTCTCCCTGTATCCTTTAATACTTCCTTCATGTTTCTCTCTTCCCTCCTAAAAGTTGTTAGGCCATAATTTACTGTGGGTGGGCATCTTACAGCATCTGCCGTTAGTTAGACTTGCCTTTGCACGTTTAGGTTTTTATATTTTTCTGTTCGGCAAGATGCTGAAAGTGTGAGCTTATAACGACGTAGCAAGGGAAACAGGGCACCTGGGACCTGAGTGATCAGGACAAACAACTGTGTATCTCCATAACCAATCAGACTGAAGGATTGTGAAATTAACAGCGTAAGGACTGAGAAGGATTACATGGGAGATAAGGCACAGAAACAGGCCATTCAGCCCAACCAGTCCATGCCGGTGTTTAGGCTCCACTCGCGTCTCCTCCCGTCTTTCCTCATCTAACTCTATCAGCATCACCCTCTAATACCTTCTCCCTCATATGCTTGTCTAGCCCTCCCCTTAAATGCATCTATACTATTGGCTTCAATCACTCCCTGTGGTAGCGAGTTCCACATTCTCACCACTCTTTGGGTAAAGGTGTTTCTTCTGAATTCCCTGTTGGATTTCTTGGTGAGGGAGCACAAGTTAGAATGAGTGAATAAAATGTGAAATCAGGTACGTAAAAATTGGATTAAGGGAGAGAGAGAGAGAGAAAAGAGAGCCTGAAAGGAAATGTAATTTAAAAAATATTTATCCGCAACAATATTTAAAACCTGAAGGAAAGAGACTCCACACTTGTAATAGTTCATTTTCAGTGCCAGAGAGGTTGTTTGGAAATAATTAACATTTATCACGCCATTAAAAGGGTACTTAGATTGAAATGGACAAGATTTAACTTTCAGTGGCGAGTTTAGTTTGGATCTACCGCACAAATACAGCAACTCCATGCTGTTCAATGCATTTCAATGGTGAGCCAGACAGCGAGAGGCCATTCTCCTACTTTTGGATTTTTGAGTTTAACCACGCATCTGCCCCTCATCTAAAGTTGCTGTACCATTTGTGCTGTGGTCGGGGCACCTCACTGCTTTCATCACTCTTATTCTGGAGACAGGGGATAGGTGGCCAGAGTTTCCTGCTCTTGATAGCTATCTAATGGTTCCTGCTGGAAAGTCCGTGACTGGAACATCTGGGCAGCACCCACTTGGAATAGGCACAGAAAAGGAGGCCGTCATTCTAACTCTAAAAAGAAAATCTGACAGGGCATAAAATATTGGGAGAGCACAGGAACAGGCTTGATTTCAAGGCCCCTACTGTTCAATTGCCTCAGGGCACTCACATATGAAGACTGGGCACTTGTTCAAGGTCCTAAAGGTGGCTGGCACCTGTGGAACTATCCATCAACGTTAGTTAGTGTCTTCAGCATGGATGACAATTGGAAGAGAAAGATGAACAACACTGGTTCCCATGATAGCTCAGCTGGTTAACATAGCAAGTAGCTAAGCCATACAGACTAGGAAGGTTCCAGGCAGAAGATGCAGTGATGAGCCAGCTAATCTCAGCAAGGGTGGATGGCAAGAATACTAAAACTGGCTTCAGCGCCCTGGGCAGGTGAGTGATTTACTTTTGGATTTTAATAAAATAGCCCATTCCTACGATCCAACTATCAAACAAACTCTACTGGAATTCGATAAGAGTGGACATCAGCTCAGGACAGGACGGGCCTCCCACGATGGTATAGCCTGCCAATATTCACAGGCCAACAATAGGGCCTGAATGCCATGCCACCAGCGCTGCACATGCATAACAGGCCCCGATGGAGAAATGAACTCACCTTGCCATTGAAGAACGCTCAGATAGGGGGCTGACCGGCAGAGGGTGCCAAGTGTCAGGGTGACAGAGGCAAAGGGCAGAGATGCCGGATTTTATTTTTACAGTTTGAACAAAAACCTCCTCTTCTCTGCCTGTTCCAAGTGGGTGGTGTGCAGATGGAGTGCTGCCCAGATGTTCAGTCACATTACTCGATTACTGCCTCTTTTGCATTGAAGTTGGGGGCCTAATGAGGTATTGCACAGTTTGTGCTCAGTCTCCCAACACACAAATTGTGCTCACTGTCTGCACTGAGACCTGATGAGCACCCTGGGCAGGTTGAAGGCCTCAGGCCTGGTTTTCTGGGGTTGGCCTGCCATCGTATTATCCGCCTTTCACTGTCCAGGCTCACAGATGAAGAATGACCAGTAGGGGATTGTATCAGGGTCAGTGGAAGGAAAATCAGAAGCTGATCCGTTACCACCTGTTTTACGCCCTTGAAGTTGAAAGTTCCAGCCACTGACTTGAGGAGGGGAGGAGAGGAGGCCAGGAAATTGGTGGAGAAAAGAAGGGAATAAAAAAAAATGGTAGAAGAAAGGAATTGCAGAAGAAATTAAAATTGAATAGCATTTTCTAATTGGAACATTAAGAAAATAAATCAAATTTGTTTAGAATTGAAGTGCTTCGAAAATTGTTTCATTATTGTTATAGAGGCACTGACCTCAACAGACTACATCTCCAACCCTCGAAAATCTTACACAATATTTATAATTGCATATGATCAAAAGCTTCTCCTGTTGTCAGGAACAGGTTTTAATAAATACGTTCTTCGTTCCTGCAAACCACAGAAATAGAGGCATCAAGTACAAAAGCAAAGAGGTTATGATGAACCTTTATAAAAACACTGGTTCGGCCTCAACTGCAGTATTGTGTCCAATTCTGGACACTGCATTTTAGGAAGGCCTTAGACAAGGTGCAGAGAAGATTTGCAAGAATGGTTCCAGTGATGAGGGCCTGCAGTTACGTGGATCGACTGGAGAAGCTGAGGTTCTCCTTTGAGCAGAGAAGCTTGAAAGGAGATTTGATCGAGGTGTCCAAAATCATGAGGGGTCTAGACAGAGTAGATAGAGAGAAACTGTTCCCATTGACAGAAGGTTCGAGAACCAGAGACCACAGATTTAATGTGATTGGCAGAAGAACCAAAGGCGACATGAGGGGAAACTTTTTTACGCAGCGACTGTATAGACACTGGAATGCACTGCCTGAAAGGGCGGTGGAGGCACATTCAATCGTGGCTTTCAAAAGGGAATTGGATAAGTACCTGAAGGAAAAAAAATTGCAGGGCTACGGGGAAAGAGCGGGGCAGTGGGACTCGCTGAAGTGCTCTTGCAGACAGCCGGCACGGGCTCGACGGATCGAATGGCCTCCCTTTGTGCTGTAACCATTCTATGGGCTCAAATTTGGCCCACCCCCTTTTTCGGCGCACTCACCAGAGATGCGCCGACTTTGTTGGCTGAAAACGACGCCTATAAAATCTCCCCGAGTCTGGCCACTGTGTTGCCTCTCCCGGGGCTTGGTGCGGCATGGCCAATCGATTGCGGGGGCGGAGCTAGGGCCCTGCACGAAAAACAGTGCCGACAGCTGTCCGCATGCGCATTAGAGTGTATACGCATGCGCAGTAGCGCCTGATGATGATGATGATGATGATGCGTGCTGCAGCATGGGACCCGATGCGTCCCGTCCCTATCCAGGGCCGAGTGGCCTGCCGCACAAGCTAGCCCGCTGCCTTCCCGGGCGAAAGCTACAACAAACAGGTTGGTGCAGGGAGAGTTTTGATCGGGGGGAGTGGGGGGAAGGGGAAGGAGAGTTTTGATTGGGGGGGGGGGCGGAAAGAGTTTTGATTGGGGGGGGGGAGGAGCATTTTGAACGGGGGTGGGGGGGAGGAGGAGAGTTTTGATCCGGGGGGGGGGCGGGAGGAGGAACGGTTTTGATCCGGGGTTGGGGGGGGGGGAAGAGTTTTTATCGGGGGGGGGGGGGGGAGAAGGAGAGTTTTGATCAAGGGTGGGTGGGAGGAGGTGAGTTTTGATCGGGGGGGGAAATAATTTTTTTCAGGGGTGGGGAGAAAGAAAGAGTTTTGTTGATCGAGGTGGGGGGGGGGGAGGAGAGTTTGGATGGCGGGGGGGGAGGAGGAGAGTTTAGATCGGGTGGGTGGTGGGGGGGGGAGGGGGAAGAGTTTTGATCCGGGGTGGGGTGAGAGTTTTGATCGGGGTGGGGGGGGGGGGGGATGGAGGAAGAGTTTTGATCGGGGGGAAAAGAGAGTTTTGATCGGGTTGCGGGGGGGCAAGAGTTTTGATCGGGGGGTGTAAGAGTTTTGATCGGTGGGGGGGGGGAGTTTTGATACGGTGCGGGGGGGATGGAGTTTTGATCGGGGTGGGGGGGAGAGGCATGATAACTGTAGCCAGTAATTTTAATGAGCTTACTCAAGACTTTCCTTAACACCTGTTGATGAAAATACTTTCCTACATAAGAACATAAGAATTACGAGCAGGAGGTACTTCTATTTTTTATTTGGATACTTTGAAAAAATTATGTAAATATGTTTTGTCTCTTTACTTCTTTTATTTTTGTAGTTTAAGCTTCCATGAATGCTTCTGTTGTATAGTAAATTAACTTTGCGAAGTTTGTCATATGATGTCCTGTATAGCTGTTTGATCCTATTCAAATTCTTTTGTCAAGTCATTAAGTACCTACCTGCGCTGATTTCTTAACTCTCCGCAAGGGTTTTCTGTGTGGCCACAAGTGGCCACATACGCTGGCCTAAATTAGTTTGGTGTAACTATTAGCCGGCCAAAGTGGTCTAAATGGCCAAAACATGCGTAGGTGGCTGGTAACGCCCCCTTTTGAAAAAAAACTAAACTAAACTAAAAAAATCCTAACTAACTCACTTACACTGGTGCAAATTGAATGTGCAGAATGGGGATTTTTAAGATACTCCAGAAAAATCAAGTTGCTCCTGGGCAATTTTGAGCCCTATGAGTCTGTGATTCTATTCTATGAAGTGGAAGTCACAGATTCTTTCCAAATTACCAGTAAAGCTCAGTGGAACTATTCCTCTGTAGTCTTTGTTATTCGGTGTGTCCATATCCTGCCACTTCATAGTCATTTAACACTGGCTCAATAGTAATCAGTCCGATACAAGTGCTCAAGATTGTAAAAAAGATCTGAGGCTACATACACTCAAAAGTCTTATCAGCTTTGATAAGATCACATTTTTCTCAATGCCAACTTTGTCAGATGCTCAACTGTGTTGCTTTCAATAAAGCGTTAGTACAAAATATACAGAAAAAACAAACCATACGAAAATTCACTGATAGACTAATGTAGCAACATATTAAAGTCTATGCAATGTGCTTTCAGAGTTCACCTCACAGCTAGCTGGAAAAGCACAAAATTAAATCTCGTTTTTCTATTAAATGCTGCTAAAATAAACACCATCAACGTATGGAAAGAATTTAGTAAGTTTTGCCATTTGCGACAATATCATAAAGCTAGGGTTTCTTATAAATGAATCGACAGGAAAAAATTGAACGCAGTTTCCAGTTTCTTGTTCACTTGCAAATGAAGCAGTGGCACAATGTAAATATTAAAGTAGGCTAGTTTATGAAAAGTCTAAATTTTGGACCTCCAAAGGACCTATTGAGAACGAACAAACAAATGGAATCAATTAAGTTTCCTCTTGGAATCCGAGTGTTGGTCGCTGATTGTGAAGTTTATTGAATGGTATGGAGCCAATCACAACTGACTCATGATTACTGGACTTAAAATGTGGGATTAAAGCCTAATGTTGCAATGAGCCAACTCTTCACTAATGTAGGTGCGTTGATGAGAAACTTCAAATCCACGACTGAACTAAGGCCCAATAATTGGGAGGCCTCAGGCCTATCTATTCAAGCACAGGGATTGCTCCCAGTGCCCAAAGATGGGCTCGTTTGAATTTAAAACAAATTTGTTTCTGGAATGTGGGTGTTGCTGGCAAGTCATCATTTATTGCCTATCCCTAACTGCCCTAGAGAAGGTGGTAGTGAGCTGCCTTCTTGAACCGCCGCAGTCCTTGTGGTGAAGGTACTCCCACAGTGCTGTTAGGGAGGGAGTTCCAGGATTTTGACGCAGCGACAATGAAGGAAGGGCAATGCATTTCCAATTTCTAGGCCAATGAGTTTAATTGGCATTTTGGAACAATTTAGCCAAACTTAAAAAATCCTTAAAATCCATATAAATTCAAACCTGTCATGCAAAGATGGTCAGAAAGTGGTTCAATATGGCACTTGAGTGTAACGTAGCCAAGTTTGCTGACGATACAAAGATGGGAGGAAAAGCAATGTGTGAGGAGGACACAAAAAATCTGCAAAAGAACATAGACAGGCTGAGTGAGTGGGCAAAAATTTGGCAGATGGAGTATAATGTTGGAAAGTGTGAGGTCATGCACTTTGGCAGAAAAAAAATCAAAGAGCAAGTTATTATTTAAATGGAGAAAGATTGCAAAGTGCTGCAGTACAGCGGGACCTGGGGGTACTTATGCATGAAACACAAAAGGATGGGATGCAGGTACAGCAAGTGATCAGGAAGGCCAATGGAATCTTGGCCTTTATTGCAAAGGGGATAGAGTATAAAAGCAGGGAAGTCTTGCTACAGCTATACAGGGTATTGGTGAGGCCACACTTGGAATACTGCGTGCAGTTTTGGTTTCCATATTTACAAAAGGATATACTTGCTTTGGAGGCAGTTCAGAGAAGGTTCACTAGGTTAATTCTGGAGATGAGGGAGTTGACTTATGAGGAAAGGTTGAGTAGGTTGGGCCTCTACTCATTGGAATTCAGAAGAATGAGAGGTGATCTTATTGAGACGTATAAGATTATGGGGGGGCTTGACAAGGTGGATGCAGAGAGGATATTTCCACTGATGGGGGAGACTAGAACTAGAGGGCATGATCTTCGAGTAAGGGGCCGCCCATTTAAAACAGAGATGAGGAGAAATTTCTTCTCTCAGATCTGTAAATCTGTGGAATTCGCTGCCTCAGAGAGCTGTGGAAGCTGGGACATTGAATAAATTTAAGACAGAAATAGACAGTTTCTTAAACGATAAGGGGATAAGGGGTTATGGGGAGCAGGCGGGGAAGTGGAGCTGATCTCGTCTGCTCCCCATAATCCCTTGATCAGATCAGCCATGATCTCATTGAATGGTGGAGCAGGCTCGAGGGACAGTATGGCCTACTCCTGCTCCTATTTCTTATATTCTTATGTTCTTGAAGGCAATGAGTAACAATGATCAAACCGTTTACAATTAGCATTAGCTCATTTGTTCTCGGGCTGCTGTTGTGGAATACGAGTGTGATACAGGTTGTATCACTCCAGTCCGGGATTCTCTAGTCCGGAAACAAGAGATGGCCTTACAAAAAAGAGCAGCAAACCAGCAGGGAGAGAGAGAGAGCGAGGCTCGAGTTTTGCAGTTGGAGCGTGGCGGAGGCGTTCAGGAGCCCGGGCGTTGTCGACAGGTACCGGTAAGCCTAGGCTCGGCGTGACCTCCCATGGTTCGGGAAATTCTCTGCTCTGGCACCGGTCAGGTCCCAAGGATGCCGGACCAGAGAGGTCCAACCTGTACAGCAATTTTCAGAATCATAGAATGATGCAATACAGAAGGAGACCATTTGGCCCATCGTGCCTGTGCCAGTTCTTTGAAAGAGCTGTCCAATTAATCCTACTCTGCTGCCCTTTTCCCGTAGCCCATTACATTTTTCCCCTTGTATGTTTATCCAATTCCCTTTTGAAAGTTATAATCGAGTCTGCTTCCACCACCCTTTCAAGCACTGCATTCCAAAAATGTTTCAGTTTATCTTAGGGAATGTGAAATAGCAGCAGAACTCTCACAGAATTAGGTGAAAGGAAGTTCATAACCAGTATTACATAAAAGTTTTAAGAATTTATGAACACATCACTAATGTTGTTGAAGGCTAATAGCATACATTAGTAAACCTATTACTGACAACTTGGAGATAAACATTATGGCAATATGACAGAGAGCATTATTAACAGCAGGTAGCATTACAGATCCCAATGGTTTCAGTTGAATGGAATACATTCAGACTTCCACATTATGCTGTTTTTGATGATCAAAAATTATAATAAACCAAACACTAATGTGAACAAAATAATGCATATCTTTCTATTCCTTTCTCCCACATGCGTTTATCTAGCTTCCCCTTAAATGCACTATGCTATTCACCACAACCACTCCCTGTGGTAGTGAGTTCCACATTCTAACCATTCTCTGGGTAAAGAAGTTTCTCCTGAATTCCCTGTTGGATTTATCATCTTATATTAATGGCCTCTAGTTTTGGTCTCCCCCACAAGTGGAAACATTTTCTTCACATCTATCCTATCAAACCCTTAATGCAGAGCTTCATTTATTTAACTATGGCATGCATTTATTTTCTAACAGTGGGTAAAGAAATCAAAAACAAATTTTCAAATGCAGACATAGAAACATAGAAACATAGAAAATAGGTGGGTAAAATGATGGAATCAATTATTAAGGATGTCATAGCAGCGCATTTGGAAAGAGGTGACATGATAGGTCCAAGTCAGCATGGATTTGTGAAAGGGAAATCATGCTTGACAAATCTTCTGGAATTTTTTGAGGATGTTTCCAGTAGAGTGGACAAGGGAGAACCAGTTGATGTGGTGTATTTGGACTTTCAGAAGGCTTTCGACAAGGTCCCACACAAGAGATTAATGTGCAAAGTTAAAGCACATGGGATTGGGGATAGTGTGCTGACGTGGATTGAGAACTGGTTGGCAGACAGGAAGGAAAGAGTAGGAGTAAATGGGTACTTTTCAGAATGGCAGGCAGTGACTAGTGGGGTACCGCAAGGTTCTGTGCTGGGGCCCCAGCTGTTTACATTGTACATTAATGATTTAGACGAGGGGATTAAATGTAGTATCTCCAAATTTGCGGATGACACTAAGTTGGGTGGCTGCGAGGAGGATGCTATGAGGCTGCAGAGTGACTTGGATAGGTTAGGTGAGTGGGCAAATGCATGGCAGATGAAGTATACTGTGGATAAATGTGAGGTTATCCACTTTGGTGGTAAAATGAGAGACAGACTATTATCTGAATGGTGACAGATTAGGAAAAGGGGAGATGCAACAAGACCTGTCATGGTACATCAGTCATTGAAGGTTGGCATGCAGGTACAGCAGGCGGTTAAGAAAGCAAATGGCATGTTGGCCTTCATAGTGAGGGGATTTGAGTACAGGTGCAGGGAGGTGTTACTACAGTTGTGCAGGGCTTTGTTGAGGCCACACCTGGAATATTGTGTACAGTTTTGGTCTCCTAACTTGAGGAAGGACATTCTTGCTATTGAGGGAGTGCAGCGAAGGTTCACCAGACTGATTCCCGGGATGGCGGGACTGACCTATCAAGAAAGACTGGATCAACTGGGCTTGTATTCACTGGAGTTCAGAAGAATGAGAGGGGATCTCATAGAAACGTTTAAAATTCTGACAGGTTTAGACAGGTTAGATGCAGGAAGAATGTTCCCAATGTTGGGGAAGTCCAGAACCAGGGGTCACAGTCTAAGGATAAGGGGTAAGTCATTTAGGACCGAGATGAGGAGAAACTTCTTCACCCAGAGAGTGGTGAACCTGTGGAATTCTCTACCACAGAAAGTTATTGAGGCCAATTCACTAAATATATTCAAAAAAGAGTTAGATGTAGTCCTTACTACTAGGGGGAATCAAGGGGTATTGTGAGAAAGCAGGAATGGGGTACTGAGGTTGCATGTTCAGCCATGAACTCATTGAATGGCGGTGCAGGCTCGAAGGGCCGAATGGCCTACTCCTGCACCTATTTTCTATGTTTCTATGAGTAGGCCATTCAGCCCTTCGAGCCTGCACCACCATTCAATAAGATCATGGTTGATCATTCCCTCAGTACCCCTTTCCTGCTTTCTCTCCATACCCCTTGATCCCTTTAGCCGTAAGGGCCATATTTAACTCCCTCTTGAATATATCCAATGAACTGGCATCAACAACTCTCTGCAGCAGGGAATTCCACAGGTTAACAACTCTCTGAGTGAAGAAGTTTCTCAATCTTAAATGGCCTACCCCTTATCCTAAGACTGTGTCCCCTGGTCGTGGATTTCCCCATCATCGGGAATATTCTTCCCGCATCTAACCTGTCCAGTCCCGTCAGAATCTTATACGTTTCTATGAGATCCCCCCTCATACTTCCAAACTCCAGTGTATAAAGGCCCAGTTGATTCAGTCTCTCCTCATATGTCAATCTCGCCATCCCGAGAATCAGTCTGGTGAATCTTCGCTGCACTCCCTCAATAGCAAGAACGTCCTTCCTCAGATTAGGTGACCAAAAATGAAAACAATATTCCAGGTGAGGCCTCACCAGGGCCCTGTACAACTGCAGTAAGACCTCCCTGCTCCCATACTCAAATCCCCTAGCTCTGAAGGCCAATATACCATTTGCCTTCTTCACCGCCTGTTCTACCTGCATGCCAACTTTCAATGACTGATGAACCATGACACCCAGGTCTTGTTGCACCTCCCCCTTTCCTAATCTGCCGCCATTCAGATAATATTCTGCCTTCGTGTTTTTTGCCACCAAAGTGGATAACCTCACATTTATCCACATTATACTGCATCTGCCATGTATTTGCCCACTCACCTAACCTGTCCAAGTCATCCTGCAGCCTCTTAGCATCCTCCTCACAGCTCACACCACCACTGAGTTTAGTGTCATCTGCAAACTTGGAGATATTACACTCAATTCCTTCATCTAAATCATTAATGTATATTGTAAAGAGCTGGGGTCCCAGCATTGAGCCCTGCGGCACTCTACTAGTCACTGCCTGCCATTCTGAAAATGCCATCCTGACTCTCTGTTTCCTGTCTGCCAACCAGTTCTCTATCCACATCAGTACATTACCCCCAATACCATGTGCTTTGACTTTGCACACCAATCTCTTGTGTGGGACCTTGTCAAAAGCCTTTTGAAAGTCCAAATACACCATGTCCACTGGTTCTTCCTTGTCCACTCTACTAGTTACATCCTCAAAAAATTCCAGAAGATTTGTCAAGCATGATTTCCCTTTCATAAATCCATGCTGACTTGGACCGATCCTGTCACTGCTTTCCAAATGTGCTGCTATTTCATCCTTAATAATTGATTCCAACATTTTCCCCACTACTGATGTCAAGCTAACCAGTCTACAATTACCCGTTTCCTCTCTCCCTCCTTTTTTAAACAGTGGTGTTACATTAGCTACCCTCCAGTCCATAGGAACTGATCCAGAATTGATAGACTATTGGAAAATGATCACCAATGCATTCACTATTTCTATGGCCACTTCCTTAAGTACTCTGGGATGCAGACTATCAGGCCCCGGGGATTTATCGGCCTTCAATCCCATCTATTTCCCTAACACAATTTCCCGCTTTATCGGGATATCCTTCAGTTCCTCCTTCTCACTAGACCCTCGGTCCCCTAGTATTTCTGGAAGGTTATTTGTGTCTTCCTTCGTGAAGACAGAACCAAAGTATTTGTGTAACTAGTCTGCCATTTCTTTGTTCCCCATTATAAATTCACTTGAATCTGACTGCAAGGGACCTACGTTTGTTTTCACTAATCTTTTTCTCTTCACATATCTATAGAAGCTTTTGCAGTCAGTTTTTATGTTCCCAGCAAGCTTCCCCTCATACTCTATTTTCCCCCTCCTAATTAAACCCTTTGTCCTCCTCTACTGAATTATAAATTTCTCCCAGTCTTCAGGTTTGCTACCTTTTCTAGCCAATTTATATGCCTCTTCCTTGGATTTAACACTATACTTAATTTCCCTTGTTAGCCACGATTGAGCCACCTTCCCCGTTTTACTTTTACTCCAGATAGCGATGTACAATTGTTGAAGTTCATCCATGTGATCTTTAAATGTTTGCCATTGCCTATCCACCGTCAACCCTTTAAGTATCATTTGCCAGTCTATTCTAGCCAATTCATGCCTCATTCCGTCGAAGTTATCATTCATTAAGTTCAGGACCCTAGTTTCTGAATTAACTGTGTCACTCTCCATCTTAATAAAGAATTCTACCATATTATGGTCACTCTTCCCCAAGGGGCCTCGTACAACAAGATTGCCTTCTCATTACACATCACCTAGTCTCGGATGATCAGCTCTCTAGTTGGTTCCTCGACATATTGGTCGAGAAAACCATCCCCAATACACTCCAGGCATTCAAATGTTTAGGCAGGTTCCGAATAAAAGTGCTGATTTAAAAAAAAATGTTTCTTTCAAGTGGGACTTTTAGCAACACATAGTGCTACGCCACATATATTTTCTTCAACAGGGAAGATGCAACATGAGACGCGATTTCGCAGACGCTCAGTGGGCAAGACTGGGGGGGTGGGCAGGTTTGCCGGGAAATTGACAAACTGGAAATTGACATTTCTGCTTGTGTCCTCCTGTGCAATGTTCAACCAGGCTGCATTGGTCTCCTGGGGAGGTACTCTTCCGCCCACTGGAAGGAACGAGAACCTCCCTGCGTGCTGTGACTCCCTCCATAAGCATATGGAGGGAGTCATGTGAGAGACTGGGTGCAGCCCTGCACCTCTGTGCAGTGCTTGGTCGTGTTTGCAGCACAATGCTGTAGAACACTGACAGCACAACTGTCAAACTAAATTTCCGCATGGTCCCTTGAAGGAAACCAGCCGATGACGTGTCATCAAATGATGTTATCAGACCTGCTTCCTTCAACTGGCTGGGAAACGTGCTGGGCGGGTTTAACAAGCCCAATCAAAGTGAAATCATTCTTCACAGTGGGCTGGTGCCAGCCGCGAGGTCGGGACCTGCCACCGACTTCAGCACCCGCTGAGGTCGGGGAAATCGCGGTCAGAGTTTTATCTTTTTGGCAGTGTTACATATCTTGGGCTTTGCTTTCTAAACTCACATTCTGAACACACAGGCAACCTGCCTATTTATTATTGCAGGTAAGGACTGTTTTGAAAGGAATTATTATTTTTACTCAAAACATTGTACTTTTGCCTCTATCCATGAAGGAAATATAAAATTAACTAAGGCAAAATATTAGTATCTAAAGCTATGTTTGGAAAAGTAGTTGGTTAAAATGGAGTTATAATCTGTTTCATGAGCTTTCCTATATGTAACACAATTCAGATAAATATATATTTTTATGCTGTATCTGTAACTTTGCCAGTTTAATATTAAAGCGGGCAGGTGTGGGCTCTCCTGGGTGAAACCACTTTTGTAATAAAAGTATCTGTTTTAATCACATCTGGCTCTGGTTCATTGTAAAAGAAAAATGGAGAAATGTGCCTGCAACAGTATGACCTCTGAGTCTGTAATCTCTTTCCGTCCATCTGTTTACCCATGTTAAAAGACTTGGGTCCAGTGCACAACTGCCACACTCCAGATGTGCTTTGTTACAGATGCAAAGCAATCAAAACTAAAAGACAGTCCTCGACCTAGAGCCTGAAATTCAAAAGTGTGTTCCAATTTGCAATCAAACTCTGATTGACCATTACCTGCATTACTTAACAGCAGTTAGATTTTGTGAATGTACCAAGACAGGGTCTGTGGAAAATAGCTGACTTGTTAATCCCAAATCACATTTTCTTATCTGTGTTAAATCCATCATTATACAATCTGCTATTTGAGCTGATTATAATGAAGCAAATTCTATTGACTTAAATGATAACTCTTTAAAAAAAAATTGTTCCTGGGATGTGGGCATCGCTGGCAAGGCCAGTCAGTATTTATTGCCCATCCCTAATTGCCCTTGAGTAGGTGGTGGTGAGTCGCCTTCTTGAACCGCTGCAGTCCATGTGGTGAAGGTACATTTTTCTTTTATAGCACATTGTCATGTGTTATAAATGGAAAGTTACACCTGTGCAATAAGTCAATGTTTGGACCGTTAGTACAAACACCTGGGTTAATGTGTGCTCTGAAATAGGGTAAAATTAGATGACAGTGCTGTTTTTGCAATAGAACATGGTCGTGGAGGAGGAGAGGATGACATGCCAACAGAGGAAGAGATTGATGACTCTCTGTCTTGGCCTTTGGAAAGTGATAACATACCCAAACAAATGAATGGGATGTGTCAGAGCAGCGACTCAGGAGACTCAGACTCTGCAGGGACCATGACAGAGCTGTGTAGGTCTATAGTACATGGTATGGAGAGGTGTTCAGCAACTCCAACTGCTCAGCCTGTGGCCTTTCAATTGACAACAACCATAAATTATGGAGAGCTGGGGTCATTCCAGTCACCAAAGTGTGATTTTGCTGGCATTAATCAGATCATCATGTCCACCTGCAATCAAAACGTGACCGATCGGTCTGTTTTCCAGAAGATTGTCAAGTTAACACATTCTTCTCGGAATCTTAAGAGATACCTGGTCAGATAGCAATAGTTTTATCCAATGCTGACTTTCCCAGAAATTTGTATAGAAACACAGAAACATAGAAAATAGGTGCAGGAGCAGGCCATTCGGACCTTCGAGCCTGCACTGCTATTCAATATGATCATAGCTGATCATGCAACCTCAGTATCCCACCCCTGCCTTCTCTCCCTTTAGCCGTAAGGGCCACATCTAACTGCCTTTTGAATATGTCCAATGAACTGGACTCAATAACTTTCTGTGGCAGAGAATTCCACAGGTTAACAATTCTCTGGGTGAAAAAGTTTCTCCTCATCTCGGTCCTATATGGCTTCCCCCTTATCTTTAGACTGTCACCCCTGGCTCTGGACTTCCCCAACATCGGGAACATTCTTTCTGCAACTAATCTGTCCAGTCCCATCAGAATTTTATACGTTTCTAAGAGATCCCCTCTCATTCTTCTAAATTCCAGTGAGTATAAGCTTAGCTGATCCAGTCTTTCCTCATATGTCAGTCCTGCCATCCCGTGAATCATTCTGGTGAACCTTCACTGCACTCCCTCAATAGCAAGCACGTCCTTCCTCAGATTAGGAGACCAAAACTGTACACAATACTCAAGTTGTGGTCTCACCAATGCCCTGTACAACTGCAGTAAGACCTCCCTGCTCCTATACTCAAATCCCCTCGCTATGAAGGCCAACATGCCATTTGTTTTCTTTACTGCCTGTTGTACCGGCATGCCAACCTTCAATGACTGACGTACCATGACACCCAGGTCTTGTTGCACCTCCACTTTTCCTAATCTGTCACCATTCAGATAATAACCTGCCTTCCTGTTTTTGCCACCAAAGTGGATAACCTCACATTTATCCACATTATACTGCATCTGCCATGCATTTGCCTATTCACCTAACCTGTCCAAGTTCCCCTGCAGCCTCCTAGCATCCTCCTCGCAGCTCGCACTGCCACCCAGCTTAGTGTCATCTGCAAACTTGGAGATATTACATTCAATTCCTTCGTCTAAATCATTAAATGTATATTGTAAATAGCTGGGGTCCCAGCACTGACCCCTGCGGCAACCCACTAGTCACTGGCTGCCATTCTGAAAAGGACCCGTGGTAAACTAACTCACATGAGGATATAAACACCATTACTCCAATGACATACATTAAGGATAAGGGCTTCCATTCCCTCAATATTCAGATGGTTTACAATGCTATTCAAATCATCCTCAAGAATAGTTGCAAATTCCTGAGATCAATGCAAGACCCTGTTCATTCTAAACCAGCTGCAGCACAATGACCAACTGCAAGGTCAGGTTTATCAAGGATAAGAATATCCCCATAAACCAATAACGCAAGTACCCAGTCCCCAAATTCAGCCAAGCACCCTTATAACAAGGTATAACAATGCATACATTTATCACAACAGCACTGGAAAACATACCATTGCTTCACCAAAACAAAGGGCACACAGTTATTGTGGTGTGCTGCATGCTGCATAACACAGCCAACATAGGACGATAGGAACAGGAGTAGGTCATTCAACCCCTCGATCTTCTTCCACCATTCAATTAGATCGTGGCTGATCTGTACCTCAACTCCATTTACCCATCGGAACACAGGAAAACTGTCCTTCTGGATATCATGAAAGAACACACATCATGGTGGAACACATCTGTGTCATGACAAGGGATGACAAGGAGTTCGAAGAGTCTGCTTTAGGGCAACTTCATTGAATAACACTTTAGTTGACAGGCTCTCGCTAGTCCATGCAACATTCATTTCCTACAGTGTCTATTCATTGTGCTTTGGTGCATTAAGTATCTCAACCAAAACACTGCAGATGAGTTTATCATAAGATAGTTGGATGTTATTTTAATTTCTTGTCAGAATGTTGATCGATAATTTAATGTATTTTGCAGTAGGGTGCGATTTTAACTTGTGCTACCTTCGTTGGTATGTCATTCTTATCCTGTTTCTGTGTGAGTGCAGTGCTCCTTGCATATATATTTGTATACCACATCGCCCACTTTTAACTTAATCACCCCTACATAGTCTTCATCTCATTATTACTAGCTGAAATGGTACCCTGGAAATTGATTCTTTCTCCGTCTGACTACTGCATTTTTTGTTTGATACCTTTAAGAACTGAGACTTAAATGCATCACTCATATTTCTCATTCATTAAGACAGGATGATATCCTTCCATTACTGTAGTGTTCTTTTTTTAAAAAAATTGTAATACTTTTACTAGACCTCCTCCAAGGTATTCTTTGTGGTATGGACCAAAGTGACCTGGTGTGAAATGTATCCCATGTTCTTTGTCTCTGTGGCAGGTATGTGTATGCTCTCTTCCCTGTGTTCCCCAAAGGTTCATCAGGTATTTTGTACAATGCTGCCGAACAGGATATCCAAGTCTCCAACAATGAGCCAGGCTTTGATTATATTCTTTTGACTACTTCTCTATGGCTTGATGTGCTTCATCGCAGGATTAATGAAATATTAAATATTTATACCTGTTAAGAGGCTTGTTGGAGGTCATTAAGATCAATGACAAAAATGCCGTGCAACCCTTTTTCTAAGAGAGAAAGAGGAAAACATGGCCCTAATGCCTGTTGTTGTGATCACTGGCATTATTTTCACAGCATTTCCAGGACTGGGGCTGGCTGGTAACTAAGGAATATTATCTCAGCATCTACACGAATATATTTAGCACCCCTTCTCTCACTGCCTCTTAGTCACTCAGATCCTCAGCCCCTAATGGCTTTTCAAAGCTGGTTTGATATACTTAAAAATCCATTAGAAGCTTGCTTTCTAAAGAATACCAAAGATTCCCTCCATAACAATTTATATTTTAGAAAGTTGTTGTCCACGGTTCAAGGAGGCGGCACACCACCGCCTTCTCAAGGGCATTTAGGGATGGGCAATAAATGCTGGCCTTGCCATTGACACCCACATCCCATGAACAAATATTTTTTTTTTAGCTATTTAAGATAATATTGGAGCAGAATGTGTTTGACTGGATCAGAATGCACTCTATTAATTTATAAAGTTTGAAAAGAACACAAAAGAAAGAAATGCATTTATATAGCGCCTTTCATGACCACCGGGCGTCCCAAAGCAACTTTCAGCCAATAAAGTATTTTTCAAGTGTAGTCACTGTTGTAATGTAGGAAACACGGCAGCCAATTTGCGCACAGCAAGCTCCTATGAACAGCAATATGATAATGACCAGATAATCTGTTTTAGTGATGTTGAATGAGGGATAGATATTCGCCATGACACCAGGGATAACTCCCCTGCTCTTAGAACATAACATAATAACATAAGAATTAGGAACAGGAGTAAGCCATTTTCCCCCTTGAGCCTGCTCCGCCATTCAACAAGATCATGGCTGTAGTTTAAAAATCTGTCTGAACTACAGGGGAGTCCAGGGTTATGGGGAGCGGGCAGGAAAGTGGAGTTGAGGCCAGGATCAGATCAGCCATGATTTTGTTGAATGGCGGAGCAGGCTCGAGGGGGAAAATGGCCTACTCCTGCTCCTATTTCTTATGTTATTATGTTATGTTCGCCACGTTAAATATATTCAATGACCCAGCCTCCACAGCTCTCTGGGGTAGAGAATTCCAAAGATTCACGACCCTCTGAGAGAAGAAATTCCTCCTCATCTCCATTTTAAATGGGCGACCCCTTATTCTGAAACTATGCCCCCTAGTTCTAGATTCCCCCCACCTTCTTTGAAATAGGATCTTTTAAGTCCACCTGATAGCACAGATGGGGCCTCGGTCTAACGTCTCATCCGAAAGACGGCACCTCCGACAGTGCAGCACTCCCTCAGCACTGCACTGGAGTGTCAGCCTAGATTTATGTGCTTAAGTCCCTGGAGTGGAACTTGAACCCACAATCTTCTGACTCCGAGGCAAGAGTGGCACCAACTGAGCCTCTGACTGACTAGAAACTGAGCCACTAGAAATATTTTTAAATACCAATCGGTATAGAAAGAATTTCTAGCATAAAAGCGTGCTGTGAATGGACTCTGTTAAAGGTGTAAAAAAATAGTGTCAGACGCTGATGGCCTCAATGGCTGACAGATGCTCCACTGAGCAGTGAGTAGCAGATAGAAAGGCAAGGATTTCATCAGATTCTGACGCATCACAACTCAGCACTCGCCCGTAGAACTTGAAAGTACACAGTAAGGCAGTGCAAAGCAGCACTGGCTATCAGTGAGTGCAATCCTAAATCAGTCAAAATTGAATGTTTTATTCTGATGGTAGTGACAGTTGAGGGACATTTTTGCATGGGCTCACTTTTTGAGGGCGTCCATTAGAACCGTGCTTTTTTCGGGAAGTGCATTTGAACAGCACATGCAGACGCAGTTCATGAAGAATGACAGGAACTCCTTCCCTAAATCTCTCCGACTTGCTACTTCCCTCCCTAACTTTAACAGCCTCCTCAAAACCTGTCTTTGATTATGCTTTCAATTATGTCTCCTAACTAATGCTCAGCGTCTATTTCTGCTCCGTTAAATACCGTGGAACATTTTGCGCTACAAACGTTTAACATTTATAAAACAACTTTTTCAAAGAGCCAGCCCTGGCATTATGAACCAAATTTCCTCCTTCTGTGCTGTAAATTCTGTGATTCTATCAATGTTATTTATTGATAGTGAAGTTCCTCCCGCCATTGTTTTATTTTAAATTGGCTGCCTCCACTAAAATTGTGGAAAAATGAATTTCAAACACATTGGTACTCGTCTGCAAGTATCTCACCTGGTAACTTCAAGGCGCTTGTATTTTTATATTTCTTAATCATAGGAATAGGAGGAGGCCATTCAGCCCCTCGAGCCTGTTCCACCTTTCAGTTAGATCATGGCTGATCTGCACCTCAACCCCATTTACCCACCGTTGCTCACTATCCCTTGATACACTTCCCTAACAAAAATCTAGCGATTAGTCCTGAAAGCTTTAATTGATGCAGAATCCACAGACTTTTGAGGGAGGGTTTCCGAATGTCTACAACCCACTGTGTGAAGAAGTGTGTCTTGATTTCACAATTGAATGATTTCGCTCTAATTTTATGCGCCCTTGTTTGGGAGTCTCCAATCAGAGGAAATAGTTTCTCTTTATTTACTCTAGCAACTCCTTTTATAATTTTAAACACTTTGAGTGCATCATCTTTAGCCAGCCTTCTCGTTATAAAACAAATGGTCAGAGATTGTCTTTATAAAATTAGCCATCCACTTGGTGTGACCACTTGAAATGTGAGACTAGAGATTGCTGTTTGCACTGTTCATATATGGACAATTGATGTACTTCTATGACATTCTTCTGTCTGCTATTTCATTGGCGGTGTAAAACCAATTAACACAGGAATGTCATAAGCATTCATACTCTATCGTGAACAGTCACTTCTGCACTATAGTCTATCGGAGCTCTGCCGTCCTTCCTTTCTTGAGAATACTACGGGCGAAAAATTTGGTTGGATTGCGCCCCCTGCGAGGGGTGTAAAGGGTTTGCGCCAGCGAACGTTGACAGTAGCGGTGCTCGGTAACTTGAGTGTGCAGTTACCGGCGGCGCTAAGGAGTATCGGCCGGGAGCCTTGCACCAGAGTGCAATGCCCCACCCCCAGTAGCGCCATGGAAGCAAACTTTGGTTTGCTCGCCACCCTTAGTGACCCAGCGGTGACGCCGCCAGAAAAAGCTAGCGTGCAGAGCTGTCCTGGGGCTGCATTAGGTAAGTGTGATTGACTCTTTTGAATTTTTCCTTTTGCGATTGAACTTTATTTGGGGTGAGTAATGTGTAGGGAATGTCTTTGGTGAATTTTGGTCTGATGTGTTGTTTTGTTGCAGGGAGGCCTCTCTTAGGGTGCTACAAAGATGGCTTTTAAGCGTGGGATCTTGAGTTGCGCACCCGGCCTAGTGCCCCAAGAGAAGTGTGGAACGCTTCCATTCGTGCTCCGCCCCACTCGCAGGCCACTGAAATGGAATTTTGCTGGGCCCGGCACTAAAAATCCTCCGAAGCTAAATTTAGCGCCCGGGTGATATTGGCACCTTAGGAGCCCTCGAACTGAATTTCTAGTCCAATGACTTTACACACTGAATGTTGCAATACTCTGCTAATCGTGGAAGGAGTTTTTTGTTGCAGGAATAAAGAAAGGCCATTTGACCCATTATGCCAGCTCTCCCAGAGTCTATGTGGATGATTTTTATTGCATATTACTTCCCTCTCACACCACCTGGTGATCCTCTGTTTTAAGGAACACTAAGGTCCTTCCCCTCTTGCCCCTTAAAATAGAGTATATTATCAATATCTTCGAACCTTTGGTCTCCCTTTTGATATCAATCCAATAGGAAAAGTTGCCCGTTTGGAAATGGTTCATGTATTAAAGTAACTACCTGAAAGGGTGGTGGAGGCAGGCTCAATCACTGCTTTCAAAAGGGAGTTGGATAAGTACCTGAAAGAAAACATTTCACAGGGCTACAAGGAAAGGGTTGGAGGGGGGAGTGGGACTAGCTGAGGTGCTCTTGAAGAGAGCCGGCACAGGCTCGACGAGCCAAATGGCCTTCTGCCGTGCTGTAACCATTCTATGATTCATTCTATGATTCTGAAATGGCAATGCAGTAGTGTGGCTGCATCACCATTCCACAGACAAGTTATTGAACTGTCCAAAAGGAGGAAAAAAAAAACCAAACGTCGGTTTCAGCAGTAGAACAGTGAATGAAGTCTTTGATTGATGGGATTAGATGAAACAAAACTGTCTGATAACCTTCTACAGAATATAGTGAAGGAACTCAAGGTCTTCCATGATGATCTCTGACGCCAGATGAACAGCTACTTTATTAGAGTGTAAATGGAGGTTGCACTGTCTATATCCGGTTTTCTTAGATGCAGCCGACCAGCTCTTTTAAGCTGGAGAACGTGTATGACCTTGTGCCATCTTTACCATCTCAAGGTTATTTTGCTAACAGCTAAAATATAGCCTTTCAACAAAATGTCACCAGACAAAATGTTTTTCAAGAACAAGCCCCAAAAAAAGTATTATTATCTTCATAAGGATAGATCTACATCAGTAGCAACAAGAAGAATGTGTATTTATATACTGTCTTTAATACAGTAGAACCTCTCAAGGTGCTTCACAGGAGCGTTATCAAACCACAATTAGGACAGATGAAAAACAAGCTGGTCAAAATGGTAGGTTTTAATTCCAGAGCCGGGGGCCTACGCAGCTGAAAGCACGACTGCCAATGATGTAGCGATTAAAATCAGGGATGCACAAGAGGCCAGAATTGGAGGAGCGCAGAAATCTCAAAGGCCTGTAGGGATAGGAAGGGGCGAGGCCAGGGAGGGGTTTGAAAACAAGGATAAGAATTTTTAAATTGCCGGAACAGGAGTCAATGCAAGTCAGTGAGCACAGAGATGATGTGTGAGCGAATCTGGTGCAGGTTATGATAAGGTTAGCAGAGTTTTTATATATTTGAGTTAATGTAGGGTAGAAGATGGGGAGCTGGCCAGGAGAGCTTTGGAACAGATAAGTCTCGAGGTAACAAAGGCATGGATGAGGGTTTCAGCAGCAGATGAGCTGAGGCAGGGATGGAGTCGAGCGATGTAACGAGGTGGAAGTAAGCGGTCTTGGTGATGAAGCGGATACGTGATCGGAAGCTCATCTCGGGGTCAAAGACAACACCAAGGTTGTGAACAGTTGGATTCAGTCTCAGGCTAGCCAGGGAGAGGGATGGAGTCAGTGGCGAGGGGAACAGAGTTTGTGGCGGGTACAGAAGACAATGGCTTCTGTCTTCCCAATATTTAGTTGGAGGAAATTTCTGCTCATCCAGTACTGGATGTCAGACAAACAGTGTGACAAATTGGAGACAGTGGAGGGGTTGAGGGAGGTGGTGGTGAGGTAGAGCTGGGTGTTGTGATTTGAAACCTGACATTTTTGGATAATGTCGCCGAGGGGCAGCATATAGATGATAAATAAAGGGGGCCAAGGATAGATCCTTGGTGGACTCCAGAGGCAATGGTGCGGGAGTGGGAAGAGAAGCCATTGCAGACAATTCTTTGACTATGACTGGATAGATAGGAATAGAACTAGGCAAGGTCAGTGCCACCCAACTGGACAACGGAGAAGAGGTGCTGGAGGAGGATGGTGTGGTGAACCGTGTTAACAGCTGCAAACAGGTTGCGAAGGACGAGGAGGGATAGTTTACCATGGTCAATGTTACATAGGATGTCATTTGTGACTTAGATAAGGGCCGTTTCAGTACAGTGGCAGGGTGAATACCTGATTGAGGGGCCTCAAACATGGAGTTGGGAGGCAACAACATGTTCAAGGGCTTTGGAGAGGAAAGGAATGTTGGAAACAGGGAGGTAGTTTGCAAGGACGGAGCGATCAAGGGTGTTTTTTTGAGGAGAGTGCTGATGATGGCAGATATGATGGGAGGGAGACAGTACATGAGGAGAGGGAACCATTAACAATATCAACTAACATCGGGGCCAAGAAGGGAAGTTGGATGGTCAGCAGTTTGATGGGAATAGAGTCGAGGGAGCAGGAGGTGGGTATCATGGACAGGATGAGCTCTGAGAGGGGTTGAGGGGAGATAGGAGAGTAACTAGAGAAAGATGCGAGTTCAGAGCTAGGGTAGGGGAGAACCTTAGGGGTAGTTTGGCTTGGTGGGCTAGGGAAATGGAGGGAAACGGCAGAGACAGCTGAATGGATGGTCCTAATCAGCCCAGTGATATTTGACAATAAAGCAATAGAGAGAGCTTACGTCTTGACATCTAATGTGAATTAGTGGTAGCTTCCAGCATTATCCTTTCCTTGAAAATAATGTAAATATCCAAGTAAAACTTTGTATCGATACAAATTAACGTATTCAGTCTTTGGTTAAGAATGAAGAAGGATTGTGTCTGACCAAGCTGGTAACTGCCTCCTTGACCCCTTCCTGTGAAATCTAGAGATTCAAAGACATTCAGTTCCAGATAAATGCAAAAATTGAGCTAAAAACAAACTAAACTACATCGATGCATATTGAATTGGCAAGAACAAACTTAGAGTACCAGATATGTCCAGGTTTTATCACACGAAAGGGTGGGGAGCCATTCTCAAAGAAAGCACATATCAGAGACTGGGCTTCAACTGTGAATTCTTGCCCCCCCCCCCCACCCCCGCACCCCACCCCGGCCCCCTGCTGGGAATGTGGCATCCCTGAATTTACCTTTCAGTTCTCTGGTGCATTTCAGCCTATGCTACATAGACACACCTTCACGTTATTTATGACCCAAGTTGATCTACATTAAAGTAATCTTTTCCCTTTAACTGCGCTGAAGTAGTTAGACCCAC
Source organism: Pristiophorus japonicus (assembly GCF_044704955.1). NCBI lineage: Eukaryota > Metazoa > Chordata > Chondrichthyes > Pristiophoridae > Pristiophorus > Pristiophorus japonicus. The sequence continues at coordinate 13,989,905 of NC_091993.1, read as the reverse complement.
TTCATAAAAGAACATCTTAAATTTACTTTGCACATTATGTCACTCAGAAGTAGCAGACCGGTAATTTGCGGTCAGCAGCGAATGCATTTTCTATGGCCCCGAAGTAAGCTTTCCACAAAGATCTCGCGATCTCTGTGGCGAGAACTTCGGCTTTTCCAGCATTCAATTGAGATCGCTGTAAGTTAATGGGGAATCCCCAGCACAAGCTGCAGTGACGTCACCAACCTGTCTAAGCAGCCAATCACAATGCAGAAATCTCACAGACTGGGATCCAGGAAGGCAACAAGCTCATCTTATTCTAACTTTAAAAAAAATGTTAGAGAGAGCAAAACAAAGATTGGGGCTCTCACAGGGGGAAAAAGTAAACCTGAAATAAAGGTGAAAAAACTTTTTAAAAATTCAATTTGTTTTTAAAGTTTCTCAAAAATTGTCATTTTTATTAAAAAGTGACACACCACAAAATTAAAATGAGTTTTTCAGGGCCATAACATTTGTTCAGCAGACATTACACTGTTAAAACCCCAGTTACAACTAATCCAACAAGGCCCAACATTTAATGGGGCATTTAAAAGTGATATTACAGTGGAAAACCAAAGTTTGTGTCAGTTTTACTGATTCCTGGCTATGGGAGGGGGCTGGTGGGGGGCAGAAGCCAGAGCGTTGCCAGAGTCGGAGAACTGAATGACTGACTGTTACTTCAGGATTTTCGCGTTAGGATGCGCATGCGATAAATCCTGAAGTTGTGCTCAGTTTCAAAGGGGTAAAAACAGTGACCAACTAGCTTCAGTGCACCGGAGCTAGAAAGAGGGGGAAACAGCACGAGTTCCACTTCCTGTCTATCCATCTCTCCTGATGGAAAGCACGGGCACTCGGTGAGGACAGGACTGAGCTCAGCCCAACAGTCAAATTATCACCCAAAGTCCATTGCCCCAACTCACATGGAAAGTATTAGTAGTATTAGGCGGTCCCTCGTATCGAGGATGACCTGCTTCCACATCAAAAAGGGATGAGCTCACAGGTGTTTCAAAGAGGGACCTGACATTCCAGGTCCCGAACTACATGTTGAAGGGTGGAAGATGCCTGTGCGTGGATTCTTTTAACGTGGGGTGGCCGTTGCGCACCAGCCATCACACGGGCTTAACAGAGCTAGGTCTTAACCAAGACGACTGGGGACCAGCTCTAGTGCACTGACCTAGTGCACACACATGCTCCTACTGTCCATAGATCGCAGTGTGGAAAGAATGGCCACTTGGGATGAGATATCAGAGGGCAGCCAGTAACTGGAGAACCATACTCCAGCATGGCAGCTCCTGGAGCAGAGAATATCAGCGGGAAAAAAATAGGCAGGCAAAATAGTCTAAACAAATTTCTTACAATTCAGACTTTAAGTGGCACGGTTGTTTTTATTTGCCACATCAGAACATAAGAGGGAATACGTATTTGAAGGTGTAATGCATGCACCTGTGAGTATGCTGACAGGTTTGTAGAGCTGTTGGCATTGTGAGTGTCTTAGCCAGTCATGTAATGTTCACAAGAGTCAAAAAAAACCCAGTCACTTGGGTCTAGGTCATCCACGATGAGGTATGCAGTTGTGAGCCAAGTGGATGAACTGGTAATGTGTAGTGTGAATGTTAAACCTTTGTTAATAAACCAACTAGTTCTCAACAGCAATGTGTTGCTATGAATTCTGAAGCAAATATATTACAGATAGCAAATGGCCAAAATGAGAAACATAGAAAATAGCAGTAGTAGGCCATTCGGCCCTTCGAGTCTGCACTGCCATTCAATATGATCATGGCTGATCCTCTATCTCAACACCATATTCTCGCTTTTTCCCCATGCCCCTTGATGCCTTTTGTGTCCAGAAATCTATCAATCTCCCTCATAAGTATATTCAGTGACTTGGCCTCCACAGCCTTCTGTGGTAGAGAATTCCACAGGTTCACCATCCTCTGAGTGAAAAATGTTCTCCTCATCTTGGTCCTAAATTTCCTACCCTGTATCCTGAGACTGTGACCCCTTGTTCCAGACTTCCCAGCCGGGGGAAACATCCTCCCCGCATCCAGTCTGTCCAACCCCGTCAGAATTTTATACGTTTCAATGAGATCCCCTCTCATTCTTCTAAACTCCAGTGAATACAGACCTAGCCAAAAGATTGATAAGAATTGTTGCATCTGCATGGTATGACCCTGTCACCGGACTGCATGGAAGTGCTATGTTACGACTTGTTTTACTTTATGCCCACGTCAGATGGTGTGACAGCAAGCATATGGGTTGGCCCATCGCACTGATTACTTCATGAAACAGTAAGCCACCTTAAGTGAATTGCGCTCTTTCCATTTTTCCAATCACTTAGGGCAGAGAATCACTGGTGATCATCAATCATCCCATATGCCTCAAACAAATGATGCATCAGCAACTTATGCTCGGACTAAATGGTACTAAAAGCTGCTGCGCCGTGTGCTGCAAGAAATACTTTTGTTGAAAGACAGACTTATTGTTGGGCAGCGAGCGTGGTGAATTAAAACATAGATGAGGTTAGATATGATGTACCAAGGCAGCCTTCAAAGAATTCCAAAATGTAGTACCCATCAGACAGTCCCGCAAAAAGAATCAATTTGATTGGCGAGCTGAGACTATTAAATTTCCAGAATTTTAAACCAAACATGTAATTCTTCAATGACCTGCATGTCACTGAATTTAAGTCTGTATTTAAAATTCACCTGTAATCGAGAATTGAATGGTTTGGCCATTGTTTAAAATAGGTTGCAACAGAGACAGCTTACAATTGCAGCATTGAGCGTATCTGTGTGCTGTACTATGCTCTCTGCCTCCTAGTGCAGCACAACATACACTGAAACATTCATTAAAGGGCAGCTCAACTCTACATTTTGCAGAGCCCATCACCAAAAAATGCAATAAATTAAGACCAGTTTCATGCACTGTCACAAGCTACTGCGCATTTTCATTTAGTTACAAAACGCTTACACAGATCCTAAGCAACTTTTATGTTCTACTGCTTGGTGATTTATTGTGACCTCTTAAGTTTAAGCTACGTGACATCTCAGTACTACAGTACCTGTAAGATCCTCCTGACATTATCAATAGGATTCTGTGAGATGCAGCCAGATGGACACTTTACCATCATGAAATTGTATTCACCCATCAGGAAGGCAGAATCCATAGTGAGACCTTTGATATATATCATACAGATGCTGAGGTTGTCGTGAATAGCACGTTTAGTGAGCTGGTCACACCGCAGGCGAAGGTTATTCAGGCAGATAAGGAATGGGTGACCATCAGGCAGAGCAGTGGAAGGAAGGTAGTGCAGGGGTCCCCTGCAGTCATCTCCCTCCAAAACAGATACACTGTTTTGGGTACTGTGGGGGGGGGCTGACTCATCAGGGGAAGGCAGCAGCAGCCAAGTTCATGGCACCATGGGTGGCTCTGCCGCACAGGAGGGCAGGAAGAAGAGTGGGAGAGCTATAGTGACAGGGGATTCTATTGTAAGGGGAATAGATAGGCGTTTCTGCGGCCACAATCGAGACTCCAGGATGGTATGTTGCCTCCCTGGTGCAAGGGTCAAGGATGTCTCGGAGCGACTGCTAGACATTTTGGAGGGGGAGGGTGAACAGCCAGTTGTTGTGGTGCATATAGGTACCAACAATATAGGTAAAAAACGGGATGAGGTCCTACAAGCTGAATTTAGGGAGCTAGGAGATAAATTAAAAAGCAGGACCTCAAAGGTAGTAATCTCAGGATTGCTACCAGTGTCACGTACTAGTCAGAGTAGGAATTGCAGGATAGCTAAGATGAATACGTGGCTTGAGGAGTGGTGCAGGAGGGAGGGATTCAAATTCCTGGGATATTGGAACCGGTTCTGGGGGAGGTGGGACCAGTGCAAACCGGACGGTCTGCACCTGGGCAGGACCGGAACCAATGTCCTAGGGGAGGTGTTTGCTAGTGCTGTTGGGGAGGGGTTAAACTAATATGACAGGGGGATATAAACATAGAAACATAGAAAAAAGGTGCAGGAGTAGGCCATTCAGCCCTTCGAGCCTGCACCGCCATTCAATGAGTTCATGGCTGAACATGCAACTTCAGTACCCCATTCCTGCTTTCTCGCCATACTCCTTGATCCCCCTAGTAGTAAGGACTACATCTAACTCCTTTCACCACTCTCTGGGTGAAGAAGTTTCTCCTCATCTCAGTCCTAAATGGCTTACCCCTTATCCTTAGACTGTGACTCCTGGTTCTGGACTTCCCCAACATTGGGAACATTCTTCCTGCATCTAACCTGTCTAAACCTGTCAGAATTTTAAACATTTCTATGAGATCCCCTCTCATTCTTCTGAACTCCAGTGAATACAAGCCCAGTTGATCCAGTCTTTCTTGATATGTCAGTCCCGCCATCCCGAGAATCAGTCTGGTGAATCTTCGCTGCACTCCCTCAATAGCAAGAATGTCCTTCCTCAAGCTAGGAGACCAAAACTGTACACAATACTCCAGGTGTGGCCTCACCAAGGCCCTGTACAACTGTAGTAACACCTCCCTGCCCCTGTACTCAAATCCCCTCGCTATGAAGTCCAAAATGCCATTTGCTTTCTTAACCGCCTGCTGTACCTGCATGCCAACCTTCAATGACTGATGTACCATGGCACCCAGGTCTCGTTGCACCTCCCCTTTTCCTAATCTGTCACCATTCAGATAATAGTCTGTCTCTCTGCTTTTACCACCAAAATGGATAACCTCACATTTATCCACATTATACTTCATCTGCCATGCATTTGCCCATTCACCTAACCTATCCAAGTCACTCTGCAGCCTCGTTGCATCCTCCTCGCAGCTCACACTGCCACCCAACTTAGTGTCATCCGCAAATTTGGAGATACTACATTTAATCCCCTCGTCTAAATCATTAATGTACAATGTAAACATCTGGGGCCCCAGCACAGAACCTTGCGGTACCCCACTAGTCACTGCCTGCCATTCTGAAAAGTACCCATTTACTCCTACTCTTTGCTTCCTGTCTGCCAACCAGTTCTCAATCCACGTCAGCACACTACCCCCAATCCCATGTGCTTTAACTTTGCACATTAATCTCTTGTGTGGGACCTTGTCGAAAGCCTTCTGAAAGTCCAAATACACCACATCAACTGGTTCCCCCTTGTCCACTCTACTGGGAACCTATGCAGGGAGACAGAGAGAAGTAAAATGGGGACAGAAGCAAAAGATAGAAAGAAGAAAAGTAAAAGTGGAGGGCAGAGAAAGCCAAGGCAAAAATCAAAAAGGGCCACACTACAGCAAAAATCTAAAAGGACAAAATGTGTTAAAAAGACAAGCCTGAAAACTCTGTGCCTCAATGCGAAGAGTATTCGGAATAAGGTGGACGAATTAACTGCGCAGGCAGCAATTAATGAATATGATATAATTGGGATTACGGAGACATGGCTCCAGGGTGACCAAGACTGGGAACTCAACATCCAGAGGTATTCAACATTCAGGAAGGATAGACAGAAAGGAAAAGGAGGTGGGCTAGCGTTGCTGGTTAGAGAAGAAATTAACACAATAGTAAGGAAGGACATTAGCTTGGATGATATGGAATCTGTATGGGTAGAGCTGCGGAATACCAAAGGGCAGAAAATGCTAGTGGGAGTTGTGTACAGACCACCAAACAGTAGTAGTGAGGTTGGGGACAACAACAAACAAGAAATTAAGGATGTGTGTAATAAAGGTACAGCAGTTATCATGGGCGACTTTAATCTACATATATATTAGGCTAACCAAACTGATGGCAGTATGGTGGAGGAGGATTTCCTGGAGTACATTAGGGATGGTTTTCTAGACCGATATGTCGAGGAACCAACTAGAGGGCTGGCCATCCTAGACTGGGTGATGTGTAATGAGAAAGGATTAATTAGCAATCTTGTTGTGTGAGGCCCCTTGGGGAAGAGTGACCATAATATGGTAGAATTCTTTATTAAGATGGAGAGTGACATAGTTAATTCAGAGACTAGAGTCCAGAACTTAAGGAAAGGTAACTTCGATGGTATGAGACGTGAATTGGCTAGAATAGACTGGCAAATAATACTTAAAGGGCTGACAGTGGATAGGCAATGGCAAACATTTAAAGAGCATATGGATGAACTTCAACAAATGTACATTCCTGTCTGGAGTAAAAATAAATCGGGGAAGGTGGCTCAACCATGGCTAACAAGGGAAATTAGGGATAGTGTTAAATCCAAGGAAGAGGCATATAAATTGTCCAGAAAAAGCAGCAAACCTGAGGACTGGGATAAATAGAGGAGGACAAAGGGTTTAATTAGGAGGGGGAAATTGAGTATGAGAGGAAGGTTGCTGGGAACAGAAAAACTGACAGCAAAAGCTTCTATAGATATGTGAAGAGAAAAAGATTAGTGAAGACAAACGTAGGTCCCTTGCAGTCAGAATCAGGTGAATTTATAATGGGGAACAAAGAAATGGCAGACCAATTGAACAAATACTCTGGTTCTGTCTTCACGAAGGAAGACACAAATAACGTTCCGGAAATACTAGGGGACCGAGGGTCTAGCGAGAAGGAGGAACTGAGGAAATCCTTCTTAGTCAGGAAATTGTGTTAGGAAAATTGATGGGATTGAAGACGGATAAAGCCCCAGGGCCTAATAGTCTGCATCCCAGAGTATTTAAGGAAGTGGCCCGAGAAATAGTGGATGCTTTGGTGATCATTTTCCAACAATCTATCGACTCTGGATCAGTTCCTATGGACTGGAGGGTAGCTAATGTAACACCACTTTTTAAAAAAGGAGGGAGAGAGAAAACGGGGAATTATAGACCGGTTCGCCTGACATCAGTAGTGGGGAAAATGTTGGAATCAATTATTAAAGAGGAAATAGCAGTGCATTTGGAAAGCAGTGACAGGATCGGTCCAAGTCGGCATGGATTTATGAAAGGGAAATCATGCTTGACAAATCTTCTAGAATTTTTTGAGGATGTAACTAGTAGAGTGGACAAGGGAGAACCAATGGATGTGGTGTATTTAGACTTTCAAAAGGCTTTTGACAAGGTCCGACACAAGAGATTTGTGTGCAAAATTAAAGCACATGGTATTGGGGGTAATGTATTGACGTGGATAGAGAACTGGTTGGCAGACAGGAAGCAGAGAGTCGGGATAAATGGGTCCTTTTCAGAATGGCAGGCAGTGACTCGTGGAGTACCGCAGGGCTCAGTGCTAGGACCCCATCAATTTACAATATACATCAATGATTTAGATGAAGGAATTGAGAGTAATATCTCCAAGTTTGCAGATGACACGAAGCTGGGTGGCGGTGTGAGCTGTGAGGAGGATGCTAAGAGGCTGCAGGATGACTTGGACAGGTTAGGTGAGTGGGCAAATGCATGGCAGATGCAGTATAATGTGGATAAATGTGAGGTTTCCACTTTGGTGGCAAAAACACGAAGGCAGAATATTATCTGAATGGCGGCAGATTAGGAAAAGGGGAAGTGCAACAAGACCTGGGTGTCATGGTACATCAGTCATTGAAAGTTGGCATGCAGGTGCAGCAGGCAGTGAAGAAGGCAAGTGGCATGTTGGCCCTCATAGCTAGGGGATTTGAGTATAGGAGCATGGAGGTCTTGCTGCACCTGTACAGGGCCTTAGTGAGACCTCACCTGGAATATTGTGTTCAATTTTGGTCCCCTAATCTGAGGAAGGACGTTCTTGCTATTGAGGGAGTGCAGCGAAGGTTCACCAGACTGATTCCTGGGATGGCAGGACTGGCATATGAGGAGAGACTGGATCGACTGGGCCTTTATACACTGGAGTTTAGAAGAATGAGAGGGGATTTCATAGAAACATATAAAATTCTGACAGGATTGGACAGGTTAGATGCAGGAAAAATTTTCCCGATGTTGGGGGAGTCCAGAACCAGGGGTCACAATCTAAGGATAAGGGGTAAGCCATTTATGACCGAGATGAGGAGAAACCTCTTCACTCAGAGAGTTGTTAACCTGTGGAATTCTCTTCCGCAGAGAGTTGTTGATGCCAGTTCGTTAGATATATTCAAGAGGGAGTTGGATATGGCCCTTACGGCAAAAGGGATCAAGGGGTATGGAGAGAAAGCAGGAAAGGGGTACTGAGGTGAATGATCAGCCATGATCTTATTGAATGGTGGTGCAGGCTCGAAGGGCTGAATGGCCTGCTCCTGCGTCTATTTTCTATGTTTCTATGTAGTTGTGTTATGGACATGATGAACTGTAGTAAGTTTTTGCATGCAGCAGTTCATTCATTGCTACTTTTAATGCACTTTAGGGCTGTTTTTGCTCGAGCACAAAAGATTATGGGGTGATTTGATAGAAGTGTTTCAAATTATAAAGGGATGGGTAAGATAGAAAACAAACTGTTTCCAGTGGTTGAGGGGTCCAGAATGAGGGGCCGTAGAATTAAGATTAAATGTAAGAGATTTAGGGCAGAGAGCAGGAGAATTTTTCTTTTTACACAGAGGCTGACTGAGGTGGAATGCACTATTGGACTTGTGATTGAAGCAGAGATCATGTCAGCATTTAAGAATAGGTTAGAGAGGTGGTTGAAAAGGGGATAAAGGGATATGAGAACAGGGCGGATACATGGGATTAGAACTACTGCTTGCATGGAGGATAAACACTAACATAGACTGATTGGGCCAAATGGCCCTTTTCCACATTGTATTTTCTGTGTAATTCTATGTAGCAACAAGCAGAAAAATCCTGAACAAGTGCAGATTGCAAACAGCTTCAAGACAGTTTTAGTATATCCAGAAACTGAGTAGCAGCTACCAATGTTCCCGTTGAGCTGCGTGGCCGTGTAGCTGTCTGGAGGTCCCGCATGGGCTGATCACCGGCTTTTCAATGGGACATTTCGCGCAGGCGTGAAATTTTCAATGGGTTGCGCAGTCCCTTAAAGGGACCGCGCACACAAAAAAAATGAGGGGTTTGATTTGCAGCTACCTACTAACATACCAAATACAACATTACTGTTTAACATTATCAGCTGTGGCTCAGTGGGTAGCGCAGTCACCTCTGAGATCAGAAGGTTGTGGGTTTAAATCCCACTCCAGGGACTTGAGCACATAAATCTAGGCAGACAGTCCAGTGCAGTGCTGAGGGAGCGCTGCACTGTCGGAGGTGCCGTCTTTCAGATGAGGTGTTAAACCGAATTCCCGTCTGCCCTCTCGGGCATGTAAAAGATCCCATGGAACTATTTTGAAGAAGAGCAGGGGAGTTATCCCCGGCATCCTGTCCAATATTTATCCATCAATCAACATAACAAAAACAGATTATCTGGTCATTGTCACATTGCTGTTTGTGGGAGCTTGCTGTGTGCAAATTAGCTGCCACGTTTCCCACATTACAACAGTGACTACATTTCCCCCAAAAAGTACTTCATTTTCTGTAAAGCACTTTGAGACGTCCGGGGGCCGTGAGAGAAACATAGAAACATAGAAAATAGGTGCAGGAGTAGACCATTCGGCCCTTCGAGCCTGCACCGCCATTCAATGAGTTCATGGCTGAACATGTAACTTCAGTACCCCATTCCTGCTTTCTCGCCATACCCCTTGATCCCCCTAGTTGTAAGGACTACATCTAACTCTTCTTTGAATATATTTAGTGAATTGGCCTCAACAACTTTCTGTGGTAGAGAATTCCACAGGTTCACCACTCTCTGGGTGAAGAAGTTTCTCCTCATCTCGGTCCTAAATGACTTACCCCTTATCCTTAGACTGTGACCCCTGGTTCTGGACTTCCCCAACATTGGGAACATTCTTCCTGCATCTAACCTGTCTAAACCCGTCAGAATTTTAAACGTTTCTATGAGATCCCCTCTCATTCTTCTGAACTCCAGTGAATACAAGCCCAGTTGATCCAGTCTTTCTTGATATGTCAGCCCCGCCATCCCGGGAATCAGTCTGGTGAACCTTCGCTGCACTCCCTCAATAGCAAGAATGTCCTTCCTCAAGTTAGGAGACCAAAACTGTACACAATACTCCAGGTGTGGCCTCACCAAGGCCCTGTACAACCGTAGTAACACCTCCCTGCCCCTGTACTCAAATCCCCTCGCTATGAAGGCCAACATGCCTTTTGCTTTCTTAACCGCCTGCTGTACCTGCATGCCAATCTTCAATGACTGAGGCACTATATAAATGCAAGTCTTTCTTTTTTTAACTCTTGCAGCTCAGCCAAGGTAAATGTCCCACTTAGTGGGGGAGGATTTCCTCGGTGCAATATATGGAAGAGCACTATAAACTTCTTCTTTATAGAAAAGGGTTTTAGGTTTTGTTATGTTTCCCGACCCTCACTCCCCCACTCCCCAGGTTATGAAGTTCGAAGGATTTTGAACACATGTACTTCAGGAAACACAGAATTTCTATACCATCCCAATACTGATTTTTATTAACACAAACTGAGAACAACAGAGGCTTAACTACAAGTACTTAAAATGGATATCATTTACAATAATAGGGCCATGGGGGTACATATTTTTGCCACCTGACATTAAGCATCGCCTGGGTGCAGTGCCGAGAGGAAGATCAGGTGGGGGGGATTGGATGCTGGTTAGAGGACGCACTCCGCCGATTTTCTTTCCAGCCATTTAAATGGAAAGAAATTCCGTCCTGCTCGGTTAGGGCTGCACAACCTTCACCACCAGATGTTCTTCCCAGCATCACCCCCGGTCTCTCTCTTCCCCCCCCCTCCCCCACTTTCTCTCTTCCCTCCGCCCCCAACCAAACTCTCTCTTCCCCTCCCCCTCCGTTCGCTCTCCCCCCGCTCTCTCTCTCCCCCTCCCCCTCCCCACTCTCTCCCTCCGCTTTCTCTTTTCCCCTCCACCTCTGCTGTCTCCCCCCGCTCTCTCTCTTCCCCTCCCCCTCCGCACTCTCCCCCCCCGCTCTCTCTTTTCCCCTCCCCCTCCGCACTCTCCCCCCCGCTCTCTCTCTTCCCCTCCCCCCCATTCCCCTTCCCCCCACTCTCTTCCCCTCCCCCCCGCTCTCTTCCCCTCCCCCCCACTCTCTTCCCCCCCCCGTCCTCTCCCTCTCCACTCTCGCACTCCCTGTTCTCTCTATTCCCCTTCTGCCCTCTCTCTCCCCCCCCGCCACTCTCTCTCTTCCCCCGCTCTCTCTCTCTTCCCCCGCTCTCTCTCTCTCTCTCTCTTCCCCCGCGCTCATTCTCTCTCTTCTCCCGCGCTCATTCTCTCTCTTCCCCCCGCTCACTCTCTCTTTCTCTTCCCCCCCGCTCACTCTCTCTCTTTTCCCGTGCTCTCTCTCTCTCTCTCTCTTCCCCCGCGCTCTCTCTCTCTCTCTCTTCCCCCGCGCTCTCTCTCTCTCTCTCTTCCCCCGCGCTCTCTCTCTCTCTCTCTTCTCCCGTGCTCTCTCTCGCTCTTCTCCCGTGCTCTCTCTCTCTCTCTTCCCCGCGCTCATTCTCTCTCTCTCTCTCCCCCCGCGCTCTCTCTCCCCCTCCTTCACCTTCCCCAATGACCAGACAACAAAGATGACATGGTGTTAGCTCATCAATGTTCTGTTATAATTAGCTAGCTAACTCCTGTCTGTTTATAAATTTATCATAGAATCGAATCACAGAATGGTTACAGCACAGTAGGCCATTTGGCCCGTCGAGTCCGTGCCGGCTCTCTGCAACAGCACTTCAGCTAGTCCCACTCCCCTGCCCTTTCCGCATAGCCCTGCAATTTCTTTTTCTTTCAGGTACTTATCTAATGCCCTTTTAAAAGCCATGATTGAGACCGCCTCCATCACCTTTTCAGGCAGTGCATTCCAAATCCTAACCACTCACTGCATAAAAATGGTTTTTCCTCATGTCGCCTTTGGAACTTCTGCCAATCATCTGAAATCTGTGTCTTCTGGATCTCGACCCTCTGCCAACGGGAACCGCTTCTCTCTGTCTACACTGTCTGGACCCCTCGTGATTTTGAACACCTCGATAAAATCTCCTCTCTGCTCTGAGGAGAACAATCCCAGTTTCTCCAGTCTAGCCACGTAACTGAAGTCCCTCATCCCTGAAACCTAACGCAAATAATTAAGGAATACATAGGGTCGCTATATATAGAATATTGCCAGCCCAACCTGATTGCAAATTCGGACGGGTGATTTGTTTGTACGAGAGAACCATCACTCAGACCTTGATGAATGGGATGCTGATACTAAAGAAAACTTGGGAGAAGTAGGAACAGCCATTTGTTTTAGTTTTAAGTCAGGTGGGAGAATTACTATTTAGATACAGAATCACAGTTTGAACAGTACAAGACAGGACTGAAGTCAGGAGCTGGGCGTGATGGTTGTCTTTTAAATAACGCAGCTCTGGAGGAGTGCAGCAGGGTACCAGTTAATAACAGTTGGCAGGAATGCATTTTGCCCTTCCTGCACTCTGGCATTTCAAAGACCAATCTTCCTCCCAACTCCTGGTTTGAGCTGTGGCTCCCACTGCTGATTGTAGGTTTGAAGTGTGAATTTTGAACTTTGACAGCAATCTTGTCCCAACAGTCATTGGAGCAATCTCATTCCCGTACTTATCTTTAGCTCAATATACCAACCCTGAATCCGCAGACTAAGTCCTAAAGGAATTTTTAACAGGAATAAAATTTAGTATTCAAGACTGACATAAATTTACTTAGATTGGGCTCAATTTTCCCCAATTATCTGCACCGTTTTTTAGCATTTGTCACTTTTTTTGGCGTAACTTTGTTTCTAGTAGAGTGGACAAGGGAGAACCAGTTGATGTGGTGCATTTGGACTTTCAGAAGGCTTTAGACAAGGTCCCACACAAGAGATTAATGTGCAAAGTTAAAGCATATGGGATTGGGGGTAGTGTGCTGACGTGGAGTGAGAACTGGTTGGCAGACAGGAAGCAAAGAGTAGGAGTAAATGGGTACTTTTCAGAATGGCAGGCAGTGACTAGTGGGGTACTGCAAGGTTCTGTGCTGGGGCCCCAGCTGTTTACACTGTACATTAATGATTTAGACGAGGGGATTAAACGTAGTATCTCCAAATTTGCGGATGACACTAAGTTGGGTGGTAGTGTGAGCTGCGAGGAGGATGCAACGAGGCTGCAGAGTGACTTGGATAGGTTAGGTGAGTGGGCAAATGCATGGCAGATGAAGTATAATGTGGATAAATGTGAGGTTATCCACTTTGGTTGTAAAAACAGAGAGACAGACTATTATCTGAATGGTGACAGATTAGGAAAAGGGGAGGTGCAACGAGACCTGGCTGTCATGGTACATCAATCATTGAAGGTTGGCATGCAGGTACAGCAGGTGGTTAAGATGGCAAAAGACATGTTGGCCTTCATAGCGAGGGGATTTGAGTACAGGTGCAGGGAGGTGTTACTATAGTTGTACAGGGCCTTGGTGAGGCCACACCTGGAGTATTGTGTACAGTTTTGGTCTCCTAACTTGAGGAAGGACATTCTTACTATTGAGGGAGTGCAGTGAAGGTTCACCAGACTGATTCCCGGGATGGCGGGGCTGACATATCAAGAAAGACTGGATCAACTGGGCTTGTATTCACTGGAGTTCAGAAGAATGAGAGGGGATCTCATAGAAACGTTTAAAATTCTGACGGGTTTAGACAGGTTAGATGCAGGAAGAATGTTCCCAATGTTGGGGAAGTCCAGAACCAGGGGTCACAGTCTAAGGATAAGGGGTAAGCCATTTAGGACTGAGATGAGGAGAAACTTCTTCACCCAGAGAGTGGTGAACCTGTGGAATTCTCTACCACAGGAAGTTGTTGAGGCCAATTCACTAAATATATTCAAAAAGGAATATAGATGTAGTCCTTACAACTAGGGGGATCAAGGGGTATGGCGAGAAAGCAGGAAGGGGGTACTGAAGTTGCATGTTCAGCCATGAACTCATTGAATGGGGATGCAGGCTCGAGGGGCCGAATGGCCTACTCCTGCACCTATTTTCTATGTTTCTATGTAAATTAAAAAATTTAAGTTTCCCCAAAATTTCTGCTCCAGCGTAACTCAGTTAAGTTGCGATATTTTTTAGGATACGATTTTTTTGGCGTCATAGGGGACGTAACCTGATGTCTGCGCCAGCTTTTCACGTTTAAGCAATTTGGGCCAACTTACATTTTTCCTAGGACGGCGTATGTGACCACTCTCAAAAAAACCTTCTGGGCACTTAAGAAAAACCAGCGCACGTTAAAAAAAATGACTGCAGAAAGACGCCATTGTTTTTCGGCGAAGTTTTGGAGGGAGTCAAAAAGACATTAAATATACATCGTGAAGCTTAATTTTGTCAAACACAAAAAGGGAGAAAATCGAAGTCAAATGCAATTCTTTCATTTTTGATTTTTTTTTTTTTTACAAAGTGGCATGCCACCACCGACCGAACATCTCCTCACCGGGCTCGAGCATCGGCTGGAAGAATCGCTCCCTCGCCCGGACACTGGGGCTCTGCTTCAAAAGAAGCCCGGGGTGGGGGGTTGGGGGCGGAGGCGGGGGGGGGTGCGGAATGGAAGCCGAATTGAAGTGATGAGAACCCTTACACTATACAGCAGCTTCAAAAGAAGCCCGGTGGGGCAGGTGGCGGAGGCGGGCGGAACGACGCTGAGCTCGTGTGCCCGGGCGAGGGAGCGATTCTGCCGGCCCACCCTCGAGCCCGGTGAGCAGATGTTCGGTCGGTGGTGGGATGGAACTTCGAACAAAGTCGAACAATTAAAGAATTGCATTCGACTTCGTTGCCCTAAATGTCTTCATTGAATGCCTAGCTTCCGATTCTAAGCAAGCCTTTTGCGCATGCGCAGACCAGGGTGTGGTCCATACTAGGGCGTCGACCTTGGGGAGCGAGAGAGGAAAGAAGCTTTAAGTCCTTGTCCTGCTGTTTTGAGCTTCTTGCAAAGCTACAATTTAATTGTGGGGGCAATATTGACAATGCCACACCTCGTGCAAGCCTTCTGCACGATGGTGCTGCGGAGGAGATGTTTGATTCGACGTCATCGCATGAGGAACCTCAGAGCACGTAGGATGACGGGCAGGAGGCCTTACCCACATCGAGACAGGCGTTCATACCTGCAGCTGAGTGATGCAGACTGTGTGAGAAGGCTGCGTTTCCACAAAGAAGTTGTAACCGAGATCTGAGAGTTAATAAAAGCAGAGCTGCACCCTCGAAGCGTCAGGAGAACGGCTTTGTCAGTTGAAGTGAAGGTTACAGCTGCACTTTCATTTTATGCATCTGGATCATTCCAGGCCACAACTGGGGATGTGTGCACCATTTCTCAACATGCAACACATATCTGCATTCGGCAAGTGACTGCTGCACTGTATGCCCAGAGGAATGACTACATAAAGTTCCCCATGACTGGCCAGGCAATGCGTGACAGAGCTGTGGGCTTCTCCAGGATTGCTGGCTTCTCAAAGGTATAGGGCTGTATTGATTGTACCCACATCGCCTTGCGAGCACCTTTGGAGGATTCCGAGATGTACATGAACAGAAAAGGCTTTCACTCCATGAATGTGCAGCTACGAGCTGTGTGACGACATGCATCGCATCATGTCAGTTGATGCGAAATACCCTGTGGGCACCCATGATGCGTTCATCCTAAGCGAGAGCGTTATATCAGCCATGAGTCAGCAGCAGCCAGAAGGGCACAAATGGCTAATGGGAGACAAAGGATACGGCCTTGCCACCTCGCTCATGACGCCCCTACGCATAACCTAGACGGAAACTGACCAGGAATACAACATGTCGCACATTGCGACGCGCAGCGTCATAGAGAGGACCATTGGCATTCTGAAACAGCGTTTCCGATGCCTGGACCATTCCCGAGGCTATTTGCAATACTCCCCTGAGATTGTCAATCAGTTCACTGTCTGCTGCATGCCACCATGAGGCAGCAGCAGCTGGTAGTAGAAGACCCACCTGAGGTGAGAGTGGCTGATGATGAGAAGTAAGATGCAGATGATGAGGAAGAGGAGGAGGAGGGGGACGAGGAAGCCATGCAACTACCTGAACCCGGAGCACGACATCGGAGGAGGGCGGGCCGTCATGCCCCTTTAATGATTGCTTGAGCATTGCGTCAGCAGCTCATCCGTGAACGCTTCGCTGCGTTACGGCTCAGTGGCAACTATTCCACATGGACCATGTTTACTGTTTGGACCTGTTCCGTAATGTTCTGTTGTGTTAATAGAACAAATAATATAAATTATTCTTCTTTAGTTCAAAAAGTTGTGCTAATAATGGAACAAATAATGGAAAGGTTTCAGTTATAATTTAAAATATTTTATTCAGAAGTTTAACACTTTTTTGTACTTAACTTTAATAAAAATATTCTTTATCAAACTTTAATGTTTTCAGTTAAGATCACTTACAAACTTTTAAACTTGTAAATTTACATAACTTACAAAAAACTTTTAATTTGAGAACAGTTACAACAGTAACAACAATAATAACACACAACAGCAGCAAAGAAAGGCTGCACCCATCTCTCCTCCACCTTATTCTAAGACCGCCCGCTGCGCTTGGTCTTGTTGACTCTAGCCCTGCCCGCAGACGGTGGCACAGTGTTTCTCGGGTTGGCACCAAGCTTATTCTTTCGAGCATCTCTGGTAATGCGCACTTCTTGATGGGGGGGCGTGGGCAGGTGGTAATGTGGAAGGCCCAGCTTGGGCCTCTTCAGAGGTTGGTCTGGGGATTGAAGTGGGAGCGGCAGTTGATTCTGTCAATGGCCGCGGGGTCTTTGCGTGTTCGCTTATTGCAGCAGCTACCTCCAACATTCCCTCCCTCATGTGCCCCGACAGTGTATCAGCTACTTGCGACATTCCCTCCCTCGTGTGCCCGGACAGCATTCCTATTTCTCTCAAGAGTGTTGTTACTTCTCCCAACAATCCCGATACCTCATCACCCACCCGGCTGATGGCGTCCAGGAGTGATCGCATAAGGTCAGTGCTCTCCGCACTCATTGCCATCATCTGAATCACATCTTTTAGATCCTGCACCTCAGGAGAGTGCTGTCGAGCTCTCCTTCCCCTCCCCACCCTGGGTGTGGCTCGCTGCATCCCACTGGGACCCATAGCCTCAGACAATGGGGCGCTGGGTGTGCCTCGCTGCATCGCAATGGGACCCGCAGCTTCAGACGATGGGACCCTGGGTGTGCCTCGCTGCACCCCACTGGCATCCCCAGCCTCAGACTGAGAGAAACCATGGAATGTCCCAACACTCGTACCACTCAGGAAAGGGCCTGGCACCTCAATGAACGGCACCTGCACCTCCTCCAGAGTGAGTACAAGAGTGGGGGCTTCATTCATCCCCTCCCCCTGACTCCCATGCTCTTTGTCTGGAAGGTGGGATTGGAAGATGTTCTCTTCAGGCTCGTCCGCGTCTGAATCTTCCGCATCGGCTTCAGCCTCGTCAGGGTTGGCCTCAAGTTCTGCAAAATATAACAGAACAGACACATGGTTAGCAGCAGAGGAGGGGACAGGGTGGGTGGCATGAGTAGGCTCACACAGCACAGGCAGCAGGCTCATCTGAAGGACCACGATGAATGATAGCACATTGCACCAACCAAAGCGTAGCTGACGGAGACATCTCCATGAACCGAAGCATGGTTAGCCCGCACAGTACTTAACATTTAGCAAAGCCAGGCTGTGGAATTTGCAGGACTTACCCTCTCCCTCCAGTGTGGGCCCAGCTTGTGCAGTGGTGGTTGCTTTTCTCCAGGCAGGACCCATCAAAGCAACGACCCTGTCTTCCAAGGGTGTCAGTGGGTGCAGATTTGCCGGGCCTCCTCCTGTTTGAGTTCTTTCCTGTTTGTTGTGTGCCACCTTCCTCTGAAAAGATGAACAAATATAACTTTTTAAAGAGGATGTCTTTCTGCTGGGTGGGACATACAGATCGTCACATTTTCAATTGCAATTCCAATGAATAAATGAAAATATTACTTACACTAACTACTTGACCAAGGTCCTGCCGCTTCTTTTGGCACTGGCCTCCAGACCTCGGGGTGGTCACCAGTGCACAGTAATCTTCTGCAAGTTGGTTCCAGCGTTTCTTCATTTCTTTTGGTGAAACTTTTGTGTGACCTCTGCTGGTGTCCAGCTCGTGCCATCTGGCCTCAATTACAGTAACCAGGGCCTCCACTTCTTCTTGAGAAATTCTTGGTCCTTGAGCCGTGTTGCAAATTGTATTGCAGTTCCGATTTTTCCACTGAGAATTAAAGTTCTCACACACAACTGGCTCTTTAAAAATGGCCGAATGCAGACCGGGAGGTGTACTGGGCAGGTGCACCCATAGCAGCCACGTAAAAAAAAGTCATTTGTTTTTTTTGCACATGTGCAGAAAGGGTGGGGGGGCATCGATTTTTTGGCGCAGACATTAGACTCCACCTCCCCGCCTCCTCCCCCAAAGCTAAAGCCAGGCTGCGTGGCGCCAATTTCAAAAATTAGAACGGGGAAACTTGCACGTTTTTTTTTGGTTTAGTTGGGGCCAAACAAAATGGGCGCAACTCTTGCAATACGCAAAAGAACGGCATTGGGGAAAATTGAGCCCATTGACTTGGATTTATATAGCGCCTTTCACGGCCACCCGACGTCTCAAAGCACTTTACAGCCATTGAAGTAATTTTGGAGTGTAGTCACTGTTGTAATGTGGGAAACGCGGCAGCCAATTTGTGCACAGCAAGCTCCCACAAACAGCAATGTGATAATGACCAGATAATCTTTTTGTTATCATGATTGAGGGATAAATATTGGCCAGGACACTGGGGATAACTCCCCTGCTCTTCTTCAAAATAGTGCCATGAGATCTTTTACACCCACCCGAGAGAGCAGACGGGACCTCGGTTTAATTTCTCATCCGAAAGACAGCACCTCCGACAGTGCAGCGCTCCCTCAACACTGCACTGGAGTGTCAACCTGGATTTATGTGCTCAAGTCCCTGGATTGGGTCTTGAACCCACAACCTTCTGACTCAGAGGTGAATGTGCTACCCACTGAGCCACAGCTGACACTACAAATTACACAAACCGATAAAAGACAGCAGCCATATCCTCACACTAATAACCAATAAGAACCGATTGCTTGATGGGTAACACCCTCCTCAAGGGGGAGATTTTAACCCAACTCGCTGAGCAGAAACGTGGCAGGTAGGCAGTTAAAACCGCCCTGGCTCTTACCTGTCTGAAAGCCACTATGACTGCAACATCTGCAATTTTAACCTGCTCTCCTGAGCAGGCAGCAAGGAGACGTGTCCGGAGCCAGCAGGGTCCTTCTGTACATGTGCATGTTGCGGCCTGATGACATCATTGAGACCCGACTGTAATTTTAACTCAGGCCTGAGCGGGGAATCCACCTGGAGTTAAACTCGGGATCCAAGTGTCAGGAGGACTGGCATTTTGCAGCAATATAGAAGTCTAAACCAGTTACTGGAAGGCTCAAGCTTTGTGGGCTTAACAATGCAAAGTTTGTTTCTCTCCTTTACAACCTCGAGTATCCGGTATAATAAAGGAGACTTCTCCCACTGAGAAAGTGTCAGAAAATGAAGTGTCCGGTCCATCCAGAGTCCATGGCCGTGATTTCTCCTACCTTGGTGGTCTCTCTCTCTCTTCCCCCCCCCACCCCCCCGCCCTGGGTTCAGTGGCAGGTCCCAACCTCGCTGCCCGCTCCATCCCGCTGTGTAGAAGGGTTTTACGTTGATTGGGCTTGTTACACTCACCCGGCAAGTTTCCTGGCCAATTGAAGGAAGCGAATCTGATGATACGTCATCAGCTGATTTCCTTAAAGGGACCAGTTGTGCTGTCAACGTTCTTCAGCATTGAGGTGCTGCAAACACTGACGAGCGCAGCTGCACCCAGGCTCTGCCGTGATTCCCTCCAGATGCTTATGGAGGGAGTCACAGCACACAGGGAGGTTCTCTTCCCTTCCAGTCGGCGGAAGAGACCTCCTCAGGAGACCAACGCAGCCTGGTTGCACATTGCACAGGAGGGCACAAGCAAGGATGTCGTCAGGAGGAGTTGGTTGCAGTGGCACAAACCGTTCAATGATCTCCGTGGATCACAAAACGTTACTGCAAAGCCACACTCAACCTCATCCTGCTGTGTCACTCATCACATCACCATAATTCTGCCTTCCCTACTCTACTCCTGCACATCCTTCCTGACACCAACTTACCTTGCACCCATCATCTCTAGCTAAATTATCACTTCCCCATCTCACTAGCCACTGCTCACACTCAACCTAGTCCAATCATATCAACTAACAACACACAAGAGTAGGCACTTGGGTGTTTTATGCAATGTTCATGTGAAGTTTCTGTTAATGTGCTATCAAACATTGAAATCTTTATTTTCAACACTTTGGTGTTCTTCAGCAAATGTGTGTGCACCTTTGCAAGTGGCTCAGTGAGTTGCAGTGAATGGTGAGACATAACGGTACTCCCCGGCAATGGTGATGAGTGTGAAAGGAATGGATTGGGCATTGTAGGGGTGCTTTGTGATGTTGGTACTGTGCAGCATCAGTTGATTGCGGAGAAGGTTGGTGTTGTTGTTGGTGCTGCTGGTGTGCCTGATGTTGCTGGTGTTGGGGCTGATCGTGGTGGGATTCTGAGGACCAAGGTAAAACAGTATAAAGGGCACCGATGCTGATGTAATAGATAGCAGGTGAACTTGAGATGAGAGAAGTGATCTGTCAATGGTGACAGCGATTGCTCCAATGAGGTGACACTGGATAGAAAGTTTACTCCAAACACTTGCAACCTGCATAAAGCTCAATCTGACTTCCAAATGCAGTAAGCGACAGCTTCGGAGCTTGGAAATGAACAGCTGCGAGATGGAAGCACATTTTCAGCTGTCAAGTAAAGAAATAGCCTCATGGTAAATTCCCGACCTCCTTATCTGACGTGATTCCCAAGCAGTGTAGACCCCGTGGGCAACCTTGTGAAATGGTACAGTGAGCTCCAAATCCTGTTTAATGGGCTGTTAACAAGGTCATAATGGCCTAAATTGCCTTCACCACCGCTGCGTGTTGTGTCTGTTGAACGCTGACAGACCCGATATCTGGGAAAGTAGCGTGGCAGTGGGATGACAGTGGATTCCCAACCCCCATCACAAAAAAAATCCCCAACCGACCTGCCACTGAACACGCCCGCTGACTCCCCGAAAAATTCCCTCCCATGTGTGGTTACTCGATCAGGCACTTCCAAAAACCTATTTGGATCCTCTTACTTAAGGAACACAAAGTTCCTTCCACTACCTTCCTTGAAAAAGACACTGGTGATACAGCGCGACGTCCAAAATCCGGAATTCCGGAATGTTCTCGAATCCGTGGCGGGGTCGTCCGGAAACCGGAATATGTTGTGAAATGCGAACTTTGCCGCCTCGGCCGCCCGATCTCCACCAGCCTCTGGCCTGACCTCCCCCGACCTCCGGCCGCCTGACCTCTACCCGCCCGACCTCCCCTGGCCTCCCCCCAGCATCGGCCCGACCTCCGGCCACCCCCCCCCCGATCTCTGGCCAACTGACCCTCCACTCCACCCCCCCCCCCACCTCCACGACCGACCCCTCTCACCACCCGACACCCCTCCCCTCCCGACGTCCGGCGGCCTGACCGACCCCCTCCTCCCCTATCCTACCTACCTCCCGCGGCCCAGGCAAAGACGTTCCGAAATCCAGAAATAGCCGGAATCCGGAACAGCCTCAGTCCCGAGGTTTCCGGATTTTGGACGTCACACTGTATCTCTATAATCCTCAATCACCCTTCTCAGCAGATGTCGATCCAGCTCCCTTTTGAATGTATCAATTTATCTGGAATCAGCTCCCTTCTCTGGGACACATCCTTTCACGGAAGACAACATTTCTTCTATTCTCCATTCATGAGGCTTGTGTATTCTGTGCTTGTGTTCTCAAGTCCTATGCTCGCTGTCCAAGTTGAATCTCTCCCTTATCTACACTTTTCATTATTTTAAAGCTGTTATAATATCTCCTTTCAATCTATTCCCCAGCAAAAATAAGTTAAATTTGTTTCATAAACTTGATCCCCTAAGGCCTGTAATCAGCCTAGTCACTTTTTTCTGATGCCTCCGAGAGAAAGAGAAAGAGAGAAAGAGAAAGAGGGACAGAGAGAGAGAGAGAGACAGAGAGCGAGAGAGAGAGAGAGAGAGAGAGAGAAACAGAGACGGAGATTGAGACAGAGAGAGTAAGACAGAGAGTAAGACAGAGAAAGGGAGATAGAGAGGCAGAGACAGAGAGACAGAGACAGAGATAGTAAGACAGAGAGACAGAGAGAGAGAGACAGAGAGAGAGAGACAGAGATTGAAACAGAGAGAGTAAGACAGAGAGTAAGACAGAGAAAGGGGGATAGAGAGACAGAGACAGAGAGACAGAGATAGTAAGACAGAGAGACAGAGACAGAGACAGAGAGATAGAGACAGAGATACAGGGAGAAAGACAGGGATACAGAGATTTTCATGCCGCTCTCTCAAGACCCGGATTAAAGATAAAAGCATCTATAAAGAGGTAACAGTGAGGGAGTAACTAGCCAGCACCATCTCTGGATACCTCCTTCAGATCAGGGGTATAGGTATATTCCAGTAGCATCTGCTTGCTTGAGTGCCTGGAGCAAATGATTAGGCAGAGTAAGCCCCCAGGCCACTGAATCCAGAATGCTTTGTTGTTTTTGCATTTGCTGAAGCAGGGATTTTCAAGTAATCTTGTGACCGTGTTGCGTAAAGTCGTGTTACTGAAATTAGAAAATAATTCCTAGAAATCCAGCCTACATAGAGATTTAATTTCTTCTGCGAGGAATTTACCTAATCAGCCTGTGGCATTGGTATGGTTGAGGAATTGATGCAGATAGCAGCCTTAACTTGGTCAGCATAAGCTAAGCGTTGTATGGAGAGCAGTGTTTCATGGTTGGCAACCTCACTTGCTAAACACTGTTATTTATTTAGCTCACCATTATCAACAGAAAATCTGTGCTGCGATTCACAGCCACTGTATTTTATTTGTCTCAGTTCCACGGACAAAGGCTTTTCCCCAAAGGTAAGCATCACATTCAAACATCCAATCTGCACAAATGCTCAAGTGGCAAATAATGATAAACTGCTCGGCTTTTCAAAGCTACAGGCTTGGCCAAAATACTTTAAATAACTGAACAAGTTGTCAGATTCAACAACAACTTCAATACGCTTAAGTCCAGTTTCTATTCCCGCCGTCATCCAGAGATAAAATGTAATTCACCACCAAAGACCTTCTGCAGATTTTACACTCCATTGCGCAAGATCCAGAACCCCAACTGACTGTCAGCACCTTTTTCATACCTAAGGGATATCACCTATTTCTTCAGCAGTTACAATGAATTTACAATCTTATCCCAGCAATGAATCTATATGAGTAATGGTCGACTCCATTTATACTTGGGTTGCAAATTTAAATCACATTCACAGCAACTGATTAAAGTCTAAACACTTGAAAGCTGTGGCCCTGATACATTTTGAGTAACAGAAGTGGATAGGTTCCTATATAGATCGACATAATGGAGATCCACTAAACATTGAAAATTCAGTGAGGGGTTCTTCGGATACTGTAGCCTAACATGTCCATATGCACTTTAATTCACTTGACCAATTCGAATGGGCTGGGCCAGTTATTCCGTCTTTCATTAATATTGAAGAGTTGGTGATTTTCTAATTGAAACCAACTCAAATTATGCTGACCTGTTCGAAGCCGACTCAATCACAAGCAGTGCATGTTTCCCACACCATCAACTCTCCAACATCAATTAAATGGCCACAACCCATTGCTTTAAAAAGCCAAACGATCCACTGCCATTTGAAAGGCAAATGCCGAAGTTAAATCAAACACAGCAACAGTACAAGCAAGGACTTTCTGCAGATAATATTAGATGAACATTTAGATATCTGACATTCCTCTGTTACACTTAATCTATCTGAAATAAACAAGTTAACGTCTCCATCAAAATGCCAGACAGAGGAACAACATATGAATATCTTGAGTCTTTATCTAGTCATTTCTAGCCGTACATTTTTATTGCATACATACTATATGTGAGAGAAGGGACAAATATATTGCATGCACATTTCCAACATGACACATAACACCAGAATCATTACATAGCTGACTGCTGGCTGAAATCAAATAGCTGCCAGTCTTGTGTTAATAAAAAACTGAACAAATAATGGGTCGTAGCCATATTCCTACCTTGGTATCAGAGAGTTTTGCTAAAAAGTATTTTCAGACCCATTTAATGTCTGCCACATATTGCACCAATTGTTTTCATTTATTTAAGTTTTGATAGGAATAAAATAGGATTAAGGCATGTCTTTACAACTGTACATTATGTTTCATGATGTCAAACCTATCTTAGGAATGCTTTGAAATGAGTCCAGTTTAAAAAGTAAATTCTAAATTATTGAATTCTGAAGGACTTTTTTGCAGCCACATGATTAGCCTCCTACATGCAATTACCTTATATATTTCAATATTATATACAAAGCACCGTGTCCCAATAAAATTGGAAAGTCAACATAACATATTTCTGTGACACTCAGAACATTTTACCAAAATATACAAGAAAGGTAAGTGTGATGGGAAAGATAAGTATGCTCTTTTCAGAAGCTCAACTGAATTGGGTAAATGATATGTAACACAGTGCGTGCTTCCAATTGCCACTTAATCGGAGACTCAGATCTTTTCAGTATCAGATATCACCTATGCATTTAACTATATGATCTATTGATTGATTAAAATGCTTACATTTATGCACACTTCCAGTCAACTTTCTCCATTACAAATTTTACACCCACATCTCTAATAGAGAATACTTATGACAATACTTGTCGTCCTGTAATTACACCATCCTCTCCAGTGGGGGCGCTGGAGAGGCACCATCGATGGGGATTGTAATTACAGCATGACAAGTTTACATGGGCAGTTACCATTGTAAATATGGCCATAGGAATTTATAATGGAAATATAAAGATATTATAACATATTAGAACATAAGACTTTACAATGGGGACTGAGTCATGTCTGCATGCCATGGTCCAATTGTCCATCAGCCTCCAATTCTGCTTCACCTGAAACCTACACTTGTTCTTGACTACCCATGTGCAATATCACAAGACATCAACTACTATTTATTACAAAAACTATAAGTGCACATTTCCTGCCCATGCCATTGCTTAACACAAATCTCTTACCATGCTTGAGAAAAGTATAAAGACACTTAAGCAGCAGAATAATGGATGTTTTCTCATGGCATATGTTCCTAAGTATCTTCTTATAATGCTCCATCCTTATAAACAACGCATGCTCTGACTTACCATCAGGAGTGTCATGGGAGATTTTCTATAGTACTAAAAATGTCCATTTAATTCATGTCCACTGCACTTCAAAATTCTGTCTCACACTTCTAAGAAAAGTCTAAGCAAAGAAACACTCCAGGACCACAAACTAACGGGAGACAAAGGTGTACAAATTGCCTCCCCCCCCCGCCCCCGCCCCCCCGCTTGTTTCGGTGGTTTTTACAGCAGCTGTGGTTCAGGTCGACTCTTTCGCAAAATTGCACTCTTTGGTTTTTTTTGTTTCGATCCGGAAGTCGGTCATAATGACTACACCCGAGGGGCAAAATCGCGGCGGTGACAGCAACTGAGGGGCGGAGTTTAGGGGGGGGTGCAGAGTCACGGCTGCGATGACATCATCGTGGCGCCACGTCACCAAGGCTCCCCCCCCTTCACTTAAAGGGGAGAGCCTCCGCGCTTTTAAAACTTCGGCCCACTGAGCCACCGGGGATGCTTTCGGTCGGGCCAGCGAGATGGCACCCAAGAGGGCATACCAGGCTGCCTGTTGGCGGCCCGGCCGAACCTGGGGGCATAATTGTCGGGCCGACATAGCAGTCGGCCGGAAAAAAAAACATGGCGGCAGCGGTAGTGCGCCTTCCCCTTTAAGGGAAGTTGCACCGCCACAGCAGAAGGCCACAGCCTCACTGGAGCGCCGGGTGAAAGCTTGTTTTTGGCACTGCCGGGCTGCCCGAAGATTTTCCGAGGGGACTGTCGCCATCGGGGGTTAGATCGGCAGTGCGCACAGCAATGACGCGCGTCCCATGGATCGGCAGCAACGGAGCGGGTGAGCGGGGGGGGGGGGGGCCGGAGGGGGGTGGGGGGTAGATCGGGCCACTGCCGGGAAATCTCGGGAGTTCAATTGGGCTAGCAGCGGTTATTCCACAAAATATTGACGGCCACTCCACTCCGCAGCCTGCCCGCCAATTTGCGGTGATGACAGGCCTTGAGGAAAAGGGCAATTTTGAGCCCAAAATGTTTGCAGCTTCTGAATTGACCTCTATGAACCCACCCAACATTTCCTGAGCAGCATTTATGTTTTGTGTCCTTAACAGATTCAACTTATAAACAGAATAATATATTTTGCACCTCTGGCCCGTATAAAACAGTGTGTCATCTGATTTACTAGAAGTAATGCCATGGGAGATCGCTGGTAATATATTAAAATAGTACCAGCAGATCACCCCGACAAATAGAGGTATTTTTAATATATTCAAAACGGATGTTGCATTCTAGATGTAGTTCTTTGTTATAACATGGCAACTAGGGATGGTCAACAAATGCTGGCCAGCGACCCCCTCTACCCGAGAACAAATTTCTAAAGAGAATCTGAAAATACTGGAGGCTTCTCCACTGCAATCTGAAATGGATGAACATATTCCCACCAGCACAAATTCTTGACCAAATAATTCATATCCAAGTGACCTTTACAGTTTGTGTTTATTTAGTATCAGTGAAGACTTTATTGAACATACAAAGAGCAGCCAGTGTGACCTGCAATCAACACAAATGTTTGCTTTAGAAAAAAGATTTCCATTTATATAGCATCTATCACGATCACCGGACGTCCCAAAGCGCTTTACAGCCATTGAAGTACTTTTGAAGTGTAGTCACTGTTGTAGTGTAGAAATACAGAGCAATTACACCTTGTAAACTTAAAATGACAGACATCTTTAGCAGCAGATTAGCTACATTGAAGATGATACTGTGTAATCGTCCTGCCTTTATAAAACAGAGCACCCTCTTACTTAACATGGGCAGTGCCATGTGAGATCTGAAAATCCCATAAGTATGAACTGTAGTACCCCTCCTTATCTCTATAATCACCTCCAGCCCCACAACCCCCCCCCCCCCCCCCCGAGATGTCTGCGCTCCTCAAATTCTGCCCTCTTGAGCATCCCTGATTATAATGGCTCAACCATTGGTGGCCGTGCCTTCTGTTGCCGAGGCCCCAAGCTCTGGAGCTCCCTGCCTGAACCTCTCCGCCTCTCTTTCCTCCTTCAAGATGCTCCTTAAAACTGACCTCTTTGACCAAGCTCTTGGTCACCTGCACTAATTTCTCCTTATGTGGCTCGGTGTCAATTTCTTTTAGCTCGTCATACTCCTGTGAAGCGCCCTGGGACATTTCACTCTGTCAAAGGCGCTATATAAACACAACTTGTTGTTGTAATATGTTCTTTGTTAATACCTCACCATTTGGTCGTTAGTTTTTGGAATGCCGATGATCAAAGAGACTTGCTCACTTCACCACATTTTGACTGACATGTATAATTAATAACGGCAGATTCTTCAATATGCAACAGCTGCTTGTCAAGGTGAACAGGCTTCAGCTCGACCTGCCCACTGGGGCAAGCAAAATCGAAGCAACTACAAACATGTCAGATCTCAATGAGCATCCGTTAAAAAGGATGCGCTGAAAACATCCATACATTTGTCTGTTGCCACTCCAATCTAATGGGTGCTAAAAACTAAATGCTTTTTAATCAAATAGTTCATAAGCATGAGGTTTGAAATCAATTGAAAGCAAACGTAATAATACAATTGGAATCCTGCCAGGCCTGTTACGAATACAACAGGCCTCTTCCGACAACATTGGTACAAAATATTATTCTAGTTATCCATTCTAAGAATTCAGAAATTGCACACTTTATAAATTCTGTTGCAAATTATGCAGAAAATGCTGTTTTGTGTAAAGCAAACATAAAGCACCAAAAATTGGGCGCAGAGGATAGGTTTCCAGAAACAGCGTCTGCAAAAAATACACTGCAGAGCAGCCCATAAGGTACAAGTATCATAACTGTATTTTAATAATGTTGACTGGGATGTCGCCAGTTTGTTTTTCCGAACCCCCTTCTCACATGCTGGGAACAGGAGCAGACCATTCAGCCCCTCGGGACTGCTCCTCCATCCAATGATATCATGGCTGATCAGCATCGCCATACCATTTCCCCATTTTTGCTCTACATCCTTTGATACCCTTACCCAACGGAAACCTATCGATCTCAGTTTTGAAAGCTCCAATTGTCCCAGCACCCACAGCCTTTTGGGGATAGAGTTCCAAATTTCTACCACCCTTTGTGTGGAAAAAGTGCTTCCTGATTTTGTTCCTGAATGGCCGAGCTCTCATTTTAAGATGATGTCCCCTCGTTTTATTCCCCCGCCACAGGAAATAGTTCTCTGTAACTACCCTATCGAATCTTTTTAACATTTGAAACATCTCAATTAGATCACCCTCAACCTTCTAAACTCAAGGAAATACAAGTCAAGTTTATGCAATCCATCCTCATAATTTTACCTTCTCAGCC
The DNA here is from genome assembly GCF_044704955.1 of Pristiophorus japonicus. Lineage (NCBI taxonomy): Eukaryota > Metazoa > Chordata > Chondrichthyes > Pristiophoridae > Pristiophorus > Pristiophorus japonicus. Next base: position 13,961,261 of record NC_091993.1, on the reverse strand, counting down.
CTGGAACAGATACATTCACCTTGGAGTGGGGGGGAGGGGGGGGGGGGTACAGCAGAGATTCACCAGAATGATACCAGAGTTTAAAGTGTTAAATTATAGGAACAGGTTGCATAAACATGACTGGTCTTCTCTTGAGTTTAGATAAGAACATAAGAATTAGGAGCAGGAGTCGGCTATACCGCCCTTCGAGCCTGCTCCGCCATTCAATGAGATCACGGCTGATCTTCGACCTGAACTCCACTGTCCCGCACCATCCCCATATCCCTTGATTTCCCTGGAGTCCAACGGCTGAGGGGGGGATCTAATTGTGTTGTTTAAGACATTGTGGCTTAAGAATCATATTACAGGTAGAGCATCCGAAATCCGGAAACCTCGGGACTGAGGCCATTCTGGATTTCGGGTTTTTCCGGATTTTGGAACGTCTTTCATCAGAGCGGGGGGGGGGGGGGGGAGGGGGGGGGGGTTGGCATCGGATCGGGGGAGGTCGGCGTCGGAGCAGGTGGGGGGGGGGGGGGTCGGTGTCAGAGCGGGGGGTGGGGTCAGGGTCGAAGGGGGTGTGGGGCTGTCAGCAGCCGGGAAAACCCTGCACTTAAGATCTGCAAAAAAGATAAGTTAAAGTTTAATTTTTTTAAATTCTTTTTCAGCGGTTAATTCGGTTTAAAAAAAAATGGCCGGACTCCAGAGCATTTTCCGGATTCCGGACGACCACGCCACGGATCAGCCCAGTGTCTGGTTTCCGGAACATTCTGAATTTCGGAACTCCGGATTTCGGACGCTCAACCTGTATTATGTTTGACAAATCAAAGTAAAGATTTACACTTACATAAAACAAAGCATTTCAATGCTGAATTGGCAGATTTCCTCATCAACCAAGCCAGCTATTGGATTAATCCTGCAATCCTGATTAATCCCTGCCATACTGGTCTATCACTCCCAACATTAATAACTTCCTGGGGTACAAAGCTCTGTGGACGCCTACAAGCACACATACACAGAGTTCCTTTTTCACTATGTACAGTGCAAGGTGCAGTCAGCAGTATAACTCAGGTCTGCCGGTAGCTACTGTGCAACTGCAGCCTGAACCGACCCCATTCTGCCTTTCGACATGTCCCAGGCACCTTAAGGATTGATGCAAGAACCGTATGTTGAGGTTGGCTAGAATATTTTAGTCAAAAAAGCAATTATCAAAACAGACAGTCCAGATATGCTCTAAATTTCTAGACGAAATATAACCGAATTCACAGGCAGCCTGAACTTAATACTCAAGAGCCTTCCTGCACTCGCTGGTGGTTGCTTGGGTGCAGCCTGTTGGAACTTTATCCTTTGCAAAGCTATGAAGGCGGCTGAAGTGGTGCCTGAAAAATGTGTTTTTGTTTTAAAAATACGGACACAATCTGATTGCTGTTGTATTGAGGCTTCTCTAACTAAACATGGAGACCAAAGATTCAAAATAACTAAGACTTTTAAAAGGTCTATTAGAAATGCTCTTCCCTTGCTTCAGAATAGTTGCCATTAAAGCAATCTACTGTAAGGAACATATTTAATGGAAATATTAACTCTAAAGGCTGCACGCAACAGCACACCCGTCTCCGAATAGACCTTCTCCATGCTGATCACGTCAGTAAACTCCTGCTTGTCTCAATACAACCCTTTTTTTTTGAGTAAATGATAAATAAAAGCATAGGTGTGCATAGTTTTGAAGCAACAGATAGCACTGCACATTCTTAAAGAAAGCTTTACTTCACAACTTCTGGAACACTTTTATACATCCTGGATCCCTTAGAAATTCGCCTGGGGAGGTGGCACAAAACAGGTGCTATCGGACGCCTTATTAACAACGGAGTGGCTCGCTAAGCCAACTCAGAGGGCAGTTTAAGAGTCACCCACATTGTTCTAGGTCTGGAGTCACATGTAGGCCAGACCGGGTAAGGACAGCAGATTTCTTTCCCTAAGGGAAGGACATTAGTGAACCAGATGGGTCTTTATGACAGTCTGGTAGTTTCATGGTCACCATTACTAATAATACTTGCTTTAATCAACTGAATTTAAATTCCCCAGCTGACTTGGTGGGATTTGAACTCTTGAGCCCCAGATCATTAGTCCAGGCCTCTGGATTACTAATCCAGTAACGTAACCACTGCAGTACCATTCCTCCTAACCTGCAAGTGTCATTCGTTAGGAGTAGCAATCATTTGCTTTAATTAAAAAAGAGCAAATCCAACCCAATCACCTCCCAAGCCAAGTTAGACCAAGTCCTCAGCACCAGTTTAACACTCTGTGATGTTACATTAAGTAGCACTACTCGGTCAGTATATATACCTACTCCAACAGAGTCTCTGAAACAAAGCCTGTTCTTGCAAATTCCGTGCGAGCAAAATTGACAGCTGCAATACAATTAAACCATGTACCATTTAAAATAAATATGTACCTACTTTGATGTATCACTCCTTAAAATAACCAAAGCTCCATGTGTATAAATGGTTTGGGATTTATACCACCTCTTACTGATCATAAAAAAAACACTCCTCACATTTCCTGATGTTAACTGCACAATCCTGGAAGCTTTTGTGATTTGGGCATCAAATACTTATTTCACTAACTGCACAGTTACCCACATCATGTTTCAGCAGCAAGCAGAATGATCTTTCAACTTTTATTTACCTGGTAGTGAGAACATATTATGATCCAAAATGAAACAAAAATCCTGAGAGATTTGGGGAAAAAAGTATTTCTTAATAAACAATTATCCTGGGGAAAGACCCTACTGTGACCAAAATATATAATAATGCTTAATTCAACAACGCAACTGCATTGAATACACAGAGTGAAAGAGTTCAGTGCAATAAAACATTAAGCCTGCCCGCAAAATAAAATGAAATGTTCGACTGGCTCAGTTGGCAGGAATCTCGTCTCTGGGCCAGGAGCTTGTGAGTTTGAGCTCATAATCTAGGCTGACATTGCAATGCAGCACTGAGGGAGTATTGCATTGTTGGAGGTGTTGTAGTTTGTTTGAGACATGAAAGTCAAATCTGGTTTCAGTGGTTCAGATGGGATGTTAAAGATCTCATGGTTCTATTTGAGGGGCAGTAGAAAGCCCAGTGTTCCAGCCATCTCGCCTCCCTCAACAAATACCACACACACAAAAAAGAGGTTGACTGGTCGTGCACTATTTGTGTAGTTCTTATTACCCATTAAGACTTGCATTTATATAGAGCCTTTCACGACCACTGGACAGCTCAAAGCGCTTTACAGCCAATGAAGTACTTTTGGAATGTAATCACTGTTGTAATGTGAGAATCGCGGCAGCCAACTTGCGCACAGCAAGCTCCCACAAAAAGCAATGTGATAATGACCAGATAATCTGTTGATTGATAGATAAATATTGGCTAGGACATGGGGGATAACTCCCCTGCTCTTCTTTGAAATAGTGCCATGGGATCTTTGCCGCCCACCCAGAGAGAGCAAATGGTGCCTCGGTTTAACGTCTCATCCACAAGACGGTACCTCCAATAATATATACTCCCTCAGCACTGCACTGGAATGTCAGCCTGGATTTGTGTGTTCAAGTTCCTGCAGCTGCTGTTCGGCTGCGCAGTACACTTCTCCGCAAAGCTTTCTTCAGTCGGAACTTGAATGGTAGAACACCCTTCCAATCCCTATAATATCACTTGGGATGCTTCTGTCTTCCCAATACCAATGGACAGAGTTCCCCTGGGTTTCAGTGCATGGGATGCCACCAATTGAACTACACAATGTGTGCCTCTGCTCTTGTAGGAGAAGAGTGCACGTAATGAGAGGTCAGGATGGGAGAAAGACCAGCCAAGGTGCTCCCTGTCTCTGCATTTGAAGAGCAGGCTCTCCAAATAAAGGTAAAGGTCTTCACAGGAAGTAAATGGGGGAGGCGCAGGGTTAGGACGACACTCATGTTTCCTACAGTCTTCTTTCCATTCAGTCACACACTCACTTCAATGCAGCATATATTTAACAGCAGACCCATGCAATGTAATGACTTGTTGGTGCATACAAATCAACATTTAGCTGAAGACTAGCTGATGTTGCTGATGGCAGTCCCCGCTGTCCATGTACCACTCCCACACCCACCACGATACAAAGAGCTGGAAGTGGGAAAAGTTACAGTGACCTTCACAACCACTGGCAATGCCAGGCCTGCCCTGGAATGAGGCTGGAAATCATCCTGAAGCATATGGGGCAACTCTGTCACCACGTTCCTCAGCCTTCAGGTGCATTGGGCCTTGGTCAAGACCAGATAATAACACTGTATCTGATAGGTACAGTTAGCAGGCTAAAGAGAGGAAGAGCCATCCTGTGTCAATGTAGCTCTGCATCTCTGATATTATTGCATTGCTACTCATCCTCTCCTTCCAAGTAACACATAAACAGAGAAATTTTCAGAGTGAGCCCATTCGGCGAAGGAGTAGGGTGGAAGCAAAGAGTAACCACAAGCTTCAGCAAAACTTGAAGAAATGCAGACAATCTCTTATCAACCTGATATCATTCTCACCTGCAGGTTGCTCCTGTCCCTTGAACCAACTGATTAGGTAAAGATGCAACTACAGGTGCTGAACAGCTGCCCTTGTCCTAACTCATGCCAAGTCCCGCTCACCCATTACCCCTTGTGCTCGCTGACAATACATTGGCGTACAGTTAAGCAATGCCTCGATTTCAAAATTCTCACCCTTGTTTTCAAATCCCTTCATGGCCTCGCCCCCCCCCCCATCTCTGTGATCTCCTCCAGCCCCACAACCCACACCAGAGATGCACTTCTCTAATTCTGCCCTCTTGAGCATCCCAGATTATAATCGCTCAACCATTGGTGGCTGTGCCTTCTGTTGCATAGACCCTAAGCTCTGGAATTCCCTGCCTTAACCTCTCTGTCTCTCTACCTCTCTTTCCTCCCTCAAGACGCTCCTTAAAACCTCCCGCATTGACCAAGCTTTTGGTCACCTGTGCTAATTTCTCCTTATGTGGATCGGTGTCAATTTTTTTGTCTCATAATACTCCTGTGAAGCGCCTTGGTAACGTTTCGCTACATTAAAGGCGCTATATAAATACAAGTTGTTGTTATATGTGTCAGTAAGAACTGACATGGATCCGACGTTATGGGTGGAAAATGATGTTGACGACATCATTACACCACTTCCACATCAATATATTACAATGCAGCTCCCATCTGCGTCTGCTCTCTGACCCACTGGAACGTTGGGTGCAAAGGAAGAGGGGGAATCTTGGCATTATGCATCTCTGCCCCTTTTCTGGTCTGATACACTCTTCAAACTGGTGCGCACAGGGCGTAATGACTCGCAAAGTGGCCCCACTGACTCGTGCTGAAGTATGTTTCCATGGACTCGCATGTGTGCGCTGAAACAATAACTGTTGGCTGGCTGATCAAAGTTGTGGAGCATCACAGTGGAGTCCGATACTGTCCCCACCTGCTGGCCACACGCGTAGGCCAGGAGAAGTCCTCCGTATATTTTCTGAGCCCGAGAAATCATTTTAAATTTAGTTTTGCCTCTTTATTTTGAATTTTAGTCCAATTTTAGTCACAGTTCTTCTTAAGACAGTAAGTCCCAATATTAATTCTTTGTTGGAAAAATACAGCAATTTTGTTAATGTTTATTTCTGTCTTCATTTTCACTTGTAAAAGCAATGCTGCCAGATAGTGGTCAATGGTGGGAAGGCTGCTATGTTCTACCCCCATTACTAGCCCAGAGGTATTGGGTGTAAGTCTTACCTTCACTGCTTGAGTGGTAAACCGGCAGAATGGATCACACACTCATTCTAGAACCTACCCAATTTTCATTTCCAAATATCCCAAATACCACCCTGGATGAGGCCAGTTATCTCAGCATAAACCGAGATCAAACCTTTCTGGTCCGTATGGCTCAGTTCCACACTGGGAGGTGCATTTTTGAGCTGAGCAAATGGAACAGTTCAACAAGTAGTTTTTCCTCAAATATGTTTAACTTGGTGACGTGGCCACATTCACTTCAATCTTTGAAGAGAGTTTAATAAAACTGAATTTTATTTTCTCCAGAAATTTTGACGTGGTGACTGTCATAGCCAGAACGATGATTACTAGGGACCAGTGGGCCTGCTCAATTAGGGATTGCAATTTGGTCTACTCCCAAAACCCATGATGCTCAATTCAAAGCCAGGCCTGAATTTGTAGTGCCAGTCAACAGAAGAGAAAGGGGGGATGAGGTGACACAATGGTTTAGCACACTGTCCCTTCACCTCTGTTGTCATGTATCTTACATTATTATATATAACTGTATCCTAATATGCTATACATGACTGTAATAAGATATGACCTGTAACCACCAACATATCTTACCACCAGGGGTGCACTTGCAAGAGACAGGTATATAAGGACAGGTCCCAGGCAAGTGCAGCATTCCAGAGCTGTGAAATAAAGGTGCAGGTCCAGAGTGACCTTGCCTTCACTACATGCCTCGTGTGAGTCTGTACTGAGGGGACAGGACTTTACATCTGTGACTTGGGCTCAAGTCCAACCCAGACTAATGGGATGAAAGTCTCGTTTCTTTACTACCTATGAGGGTCCACAGCGAAGGGAGTTTGGGCAGTTTCAGTCCAGTTGCTCGCGGGTGTAAGCCCACAGCACAAAACTGCCCATAATCCATCTCTAATTGGCAATCTCACTCAGAAAGGTCGTAAGGCATGAAGTGCAAATGTCACAAGTGGTGCAGTCGGGGCTGTTTTAATGAGGTTGAGGTTAAGGTATGTTGTTGGGGGCAGAGCACAGGGAGCTGTGCTCTGCAGCTAGTTATGCTGCACCTGATCTGTGACTGCTGAATGCTGACATTGGATGCCAAAAGAAGAGAAGCTTTCCATTCCCCAGCACTGACACCCTTCACTTTGATGAGCAAAGAAATCACCAAAAATCTAAAATTTAAAAAAATTAAAACATGCTCGGTTTCATTATTTCTCGCACTTCAAGTCTACGATTTTTAAATCAGAACTATGGTGAAAGCATCCTGACAGCCCAGTGCAATCTAACTTGCCAAATTCGTTTGAAGTTGGTGCTGTACTGAAGCTAACTGCTTCTGATAAAGTTTCAGTTGATATTAGGTTTTGATCATTTTTATATATGTGCGCAGATACACACACACACACACACACACATATCGATATATAGATATATTGATGAGAGACAGGGTGTATACATCCTTTGGTTGTATATTTCGCTAATTCGGGAAGGAGAAAACTTGCTTCGCTTCGCAGCAAATTAATTTGAACTCTAAATATGAATGTTGCACCACCCCGCCCAAAACAATCGCTCCCATCAGCCTCACACATTCAAACTCAGCCGACCAGAGAGCTCTGTTCTTGGACTGATCTTTTTAACAGGTCCATCAGAAAATACCTTGCTTGGTTGATTTTAAATGTTGTGGATTTGATGAGCAGGTCTGTTTGGAAAGGGATACAGCAGTATTAACACAATCCCCAAACACCCAAGCTCTGCTGAAGTGTTATGAACCTGAAATAGAAGCCTCAATATTCCACTACTTTTAGCGGGATTAATCTCTCGCTTCTCAGACACCCAAAGGATTATGAACAAAGAATTTAAATTACTCCCATTGCTATTCTTTTGATATAGATGTTATTGATTCACATATAACACCATGTAATTACAGTCTCTTTTTACATGCACAGTGTTAACCCAATTACTCCATTTATTAGCTACAACAATGGCTTCTCTTGTAAACTTCACAATATAAATTTTCCCACTCGAGTGTAAAACTTTTATGTTCATTGTCAACCTAGCTTGTCCCAGCTGCTTATCCAACTGAGTTTCTTAATATCGTAATAAAAGCTTAATCGAACCCAGAAAACCAATCCACACAAGCCATAAATCATTGCCTTCATTTTAAGATGACATCTTTATGGTGCAGAACTCTGATTGCAGTCAGCTGGATAACACTGATCAGTTTTGTTTAGTCCGACAGCCAGTGAGCAACTGACCTGTTCAGCGAACAGCCACCTTCCATCTCCATCCATGGAAGGTGCAGATTACCAGGCCACCATCAGCATCAGTGTTATTAGCTGCTCTAAACTAGGATCAAAATGCCTGCGTGTTTCTTTATTTGAGGTTTTAAACCCGCTCGCACTTCAATTCTAATTTTACAGAGACAAAATTCTGAAGCACCTAACATGTTGCTCACATTATTAATGATTTCCAATTTCTATGATTGTAGTTTATCCTCAAGTACTTAAGAACAGATCCTTCCCCAAATAGGGGATAATGACAAGGATAGTCTTCCATTAAGAACGTTTGTTTACAGAAGTCTCCGAAGTACCACATGATCCCTCCCCTGGACCCACCCTGCACACATGAACCAATAATGAAAGGAAGACTTGTATTTATATAGCACCTTTCACGACTACCGGACGTCTCAAAGCGCTTTACAGCCAATGAAGTACTTTTGGAGTGGAGTCACTGTTGTAATATGTTAGATATATTCAAGAGGGAGTTGGATATGGCCCTTATGGCTAAAGGGATCAAGGGGTATGGAGAGAAAGCAGGAAAGGGGTACTGAGGTGAATGATCAGACTTGATCTTATTGAATGGTGGTGCAGGCTTGAAGGGCCGAATGGCCTACTCCTGCACCTATTTTCTATGTTTCTATGTTTCTAATGTGGGAAACACAGCAGCCAATTTGCGCAATCATGGACCAATCTCAATTATTTTTGCCGGAGACTGTCTACAGGCTGAACAATGTTTACATATTGAGGAATAATTTGTTGTTGGCTGGGCATGGACTACTGAATGATCAGAGGAGTTCTGAATTGAGCTGTACACTGTAGAATCACCATCAAACAGCCCCACTCCTGCCATTATGACAGTGGGAAAGTCATTGATTAAGCAGCTGAAGATGGTTGGACTGAGGACACAGCCCTTATCCTGGGACTATGATAATAATCCTGTGATGAGTATGACTCCGAGGATTAACTCAGGCCACCGGCAAGCCACCACATTTTTCTCAGACTCCTTCATGCCACACTTGGTTGAATGCTGTCTTGATTTTGAGGGCAGGTCCTCCCAACTCTACTCTGGTATTCAGCTTTTCCTTCCAGACCTGGATCAAGACTGTGATAGGGTTAGGATCCAAAAGACTCTGACAGCACCTGAACTGAGCATTGGTGAGCCTAATGGTGAGCAGGAGTCACTTAATGGCACTATTGATTACTTCTTTCATATGTCAAGAGTCTAGTTTACCTGGATGAAAACATATGGATACAGGATCTCCTTCCGGCATGCCTGAGATTGATGCAGGAGAGATGAAGGTGCAGGACTTATGTACTCTGGCTCATATGTCCCTGTAACCTACGATGGCTATGTGAAGTACATGTTCAACAAGAGATGGCCTCTCAATATTTCTTCAAATTGGTTCTAGCCAGTCTTTGGCCAAGAAATTGGCCTCCTTAGCGTCTCATGTTATCGCCTCCGGGGGGGAGGCGGTAACACGGTGCTCGGCACTGACCGAGCGGGCGCGGCGAGAAGATCGACTCCCGCCATATTCGGCGAGAGGTTTGCGGCGACAGTGTGGCGTTGCGCACCGATCTCCTTTGCCCAGAGGTCGTGACCTCATCGCCGTGCGCACCACCCCGGACCCGAACTTGGGTTCCGACCCCCGCAGCGTCGGCGGGCTAAACACCAGCAGCTGCAGGAGGCAGGGCATCTTCGGAGAGCATGCTTAAAGGTGAGTTGGCCGAGGCAAGTAAAAAAAAAAAAAAAAATTCTGGAATGTTCTTGGGCAATTTTTTTCAATCATCTTCACTCTCGATCGATCAGCCCGGCACTCTCCTGCAGTGCATCGGGCTGATTGGGCTGGATCATGGCTGCCGTCGACGAGAAGCTAAGTCTTCTTTTGCAGAGCCTGCAGCGATGGCGTTTCCCTTTAAGAGAGGGAGGAGCCTTCCAACGCGGCAGTGCTGCATGGCCCAGTGTACAGCGCTGCACACCTACCGCACCACCTGCTGCACTCCAGGTCGGAAGTGCGCCGCCTGACTTAGCACTCCACTTCCTTCCTGGAGCGCAAACCCAACATTTTTTAAAGTTGAAAAACATTATCGCCTGCCGCTTCATGTTGATTAAAAATAATATCACTCGTGTCAGCTTCGGTCAGGTTGCTAGCAGTCTTGCCTCTGGGTCGGAGGTTGTGGAATTCAGCCTAATATCAGGACTTGAGTCACAGGCTGCCATTCCGGTGCAGTACTGCGAAAGTGCTGCATTGTTGGTGCTGCTTGAGATTTTAAACTGAGGTCCTACCTCCCTGTTTGTGCACTATTCAAAGAAGAGCAAGGATTCTCCCGCTGTCCTGGCCAACATTCATCCCTCAACCAACAGATAAGTAGCAATTCATTTCATTGCCTCTTGTGGGATTTAGGTGATGTAAACAGCCGCCAATTTTACCTTCAAAACAAGTCATTGAACTGCAAGCGAGGAATTCAGTGTGTGAAACACTAGGCTAGATTTTGAGAGTGTGATCAAGTATTAAGTTATTTTCCTTTTTTTGTTTTAGCACTTCAGGTGAGGTTCTGTGTTGTACGTCCGTAAGGGTCTTGAAACTAGAACAAAAGGTTATCGAAAAGGACCTCAAGAGCTCAGCCTTGGTCTGCTATGTGAAAATTAGATTTCTGTCATTCCAACCTCTTCCCCTTCACAAACCATAGTAATCGTAATGAGACATATTTAAACTGGATGACCCACACAGTCACAGCCAATGAATCACTCCGACCTCCTCTCAGACAATGCCACCCAAAGAATGATCTGTGCGAGCACTGTGTGAAGCTGAGTGAATTGAATATCTAAAAGGTTGAACTAATAAAGTATCTATAAATGTTATATAAAAATTAAAATGTGAAAAAAAATCAGATTTACAATATAGAATTACAATTATTACCTAAAAAAAAAACCTTGTATGTTTCCACTTACTAGGCATGACAGTGATTGTATTTTGCGGTGTCTCTTGTAACTCTATTTGTTCAATCTGTGGACCTGTCTGTAGCTCGTGGTTTCCCTTCTGCGCTCTGATCACTGGTTGACTACTGATCGATTTCTTTCTCAAAGCTCTCAAAACCCTCTGCATTTCTGCTAGTAACATGGCTTGTACTGCCTCTAACAGCTGTCAAAAAAAAAAGTTTGACCAGAAATGTGCATTAATGCATACCTAAAAAGTAATCAGCGAATTGACATGCATTGTCGATTACAACAGCTTACCTCCACGGATTGGACTTGCCAACTGGCGATCAAGCTTCTAAGGGTATCAAGGCTCTGTTCTTTGCTTAAGCCCCAGGAGAGAGAGAAGGTTTGGTCTATGGGAGGGGAAAATGAAGTTTCAATATTTAGAAATCATTTGAATTACTATACAACAATAATCTGTGACCATCATCATCATAGGCAGTCCCTCGGAATCGAGGAAGACTTGCTTCCACTCTTAAAATATGAGTCCTTAGGTGGCTGAACAGTCCAATACGAGAACCACAGTCCCTGTCACAGGTGGGACAGATAGTCGTTGAGGGAAGGGGTGGGTGGGACTGGTTTGCCGCACGCTCTTTCCGCTGCCTGCGCTTGATTTCTGCGTGCTCTTGGCGATGAGACTCGAGATGCTCAGCGCCCTCCCGGATGTACTTCCTTCACTTAGGGCGGTCTTTGGCCAGGGACTCCCAGGTGTCAGTGGGGATCTGTGATAGATATATCAGTCGCTGTTGTGTTAGAAATAACAGCACTATTTTGTACGGAACCTGTTTGCTAATGTTCTTTTAAAACTAGAGAAAGTAGCTCGCCAATGGCTCAGTATAAAAGCACATAACTGAGTACTACAGACCAGAAGGTCCAAAACTCAATTTCTCATCAGTGCCGAACTACCACTCCCAGCCGTGGCAGCAGTACTTGTGCAACAACTGGCCTCCGTGACCCTGGATTAGAGGAGTAAAATCAGCCAGGGTTCCCACTTCTGATCCAGTGTCTCTCTCTCTCTCTCTCTCTTTCTGGGTAACAGGTGCACAAAGGGTCAAGTTCAGCTCAGTGAAATACTTTACCAACACTCATCATCTAGGCTCACACATAAAGAATGACCATTTGGCTAAGGTACCAGGGGTTGTCTATTGCCTTTGGAACCTTCCCCTGACCAGGGAAGAAGCCCTTAAAGAGAGGAGGAAGAAGATAAGGAGAGAAAATTCATCAACAGAAAATAACAACAGTTGTCACCAGCACCCAAGCGGTTGTTTTCCATGTGTGAGCATCAGATAGAAACAGTGCGTGACACTGGACATCTACATTTTGCAACAGGGTCACTGGGCAGTGATCATGGCTAAACAAGTTAATGCCTCGGTTAGAATAGAGAGAGCGACAAACTCATTGACTCGGATTTTGCAGTCAGTGGCAAAGGGATGGCGATCACCACTGACCCCGGGGAAAGCTGCCCACAAAGATCGAGTAATCTCTGTGACGTCTATTTCACCTTTCCCAATGTAAATTTGATTCTGGCGCCAACTCTAGGTGATACACTCATAATAAAGGGTGAAACTGAGTACTGTGTACAATGAGCAAGTGTGACCTTAGCTCCTTTAATAAGATTCCAGAGTGCAGTTACCTCGTGGGTGGCCTGCTTATATACTGTGCTCCCAAGGGATACTGGGATCTCTTAGGACTCCAACAGGTGGGCCCTCTGGTGGTCAGGTGTATACAGGTTAAATACATAACATCACTCCCCTGTGAAGTCAACAAAACACTTATTTACAAGGTGAGACGATCTGGGGCTTTACGCTCCCTTGTCGATCGTCTCGGTACAAATGCAGGTGTGGGTGGGTTGGTCAGTTCTTCACTGGGCGGTTGGGCAGCCAGCCTTGCCGGGCTGCTGGGGATGATGAGTTCGGCTTCATGGTCAACCATGATGTCAGTTGCCGCTTGTGTGTGTGCGTGTGTGTGTGTTGGAGGGTCAAATTTGGTGGTGTCCTCTTCGGGTTGTTTGTAGCTGTTGGTGAACCGCAATTTGATTTGCTCCAAATGTTTTCTATGCGTTTGTCCATTGGCCATTTTGACCTGAAACACCCTACTCCCCTCTTTGGCTGTGACCATGCCAGCGAGCCATTTGGGTGAGCACAAACACAGGATCATTGATCTCAATATCGCGTGACAAATTTGCGCAGTCATGGTACACACTTTGTTGATGCCGCTTGCCCTTCACGTGATTATGGAGATCAGGGTGGACAAGAGAGAGCCTTGTTTTAAGCGCCTTTTCATGAGTAGCTCGGCTGGGGGACCTCCAGTGAGTGAGCAGGGTCTGGTGCGGTAGCTGAGCAGCACTCGGGACAATCAATTCTACAGGGAGCCTTCTGACACACACTTCAAGCTTTGCTTGATGGTCTGAACTGCCCGTTCTGCCTGGCCGTTGGATGCAGGCTTGAACGGGGTGGATGTGACGTGTTTGATCCCATTGTGGGTCATGAATTCCTTGAATTCAGCACTGGTGAAGCATGGCCCATTGTTGCTGACTAGGACATCAGGCAAGCCATGCATGGCAAACATGGTTCGTAGGCTTTCAATGGTGGCCGTGGACGTGCTTAGACATTATTGCACATTCAATCCATTTTGAGTAAGCGTCCACAACAACCAAAAACATTTTGCTTTCAATGGGCCCGCATAGTCTACATGGATCCTCGACCACGGTTTGGAGGGCCATGACCACAAACTTAGCGATGTCTCTCTGGATGCATTGCTCAGCTGAGAGCAAGTGTTGCACTGGCGCACGCATGACTCTAAATCTGAGTCGATGCCAGGCCACCACACATGGGATCTGGCTATGGCTTTCATCATTACGATGCCTGGGTAGGTGCTGTGCAGTTCACATATGAATGTATCTCTGCCTTTCTTGGGCAAGACCATGCGATTGCCCCACAATAGACAGTCTGCCTGCGGGGACAACTCATCTTTGCGTCTGTGGAACGGCTTAATCGCCTCCTGCATCACCAGACCAGCTCCCATGAAGGACACAGTTTTTTTTAACCAAGGACAGTAAAGGATCCTGGCTGGTCCAGGTCCTGATCTGGCGGGCTGTAACGGGGGACTTCTCGTTCTCGAATGCCTCCATGACCATGAGCAAGTCTGCTGGCTGTGTCATTTCCACCCCGGTGGTGGGCAATGGCAGCCGACAGAATATCTGCGCAGTGCTCAGTGCCCGGTCTGTGGCGGATTACATAGTTGTATGCTAACAGCGTGAGCACCCATCTTTGGATGTGGGCAGAGACATTGGTATTAATCCCTTTGCTCTCAGAGAACAGCGATATGAGCGGCTTGTGGTCAGTTTTAAGCTCAAACTTGAGGCTAAATAAGTACTGGTGCATTTTTTTTACCCCGTAGACGCACGCCAGAGTCTCTTTTTCAATTATGCTGTAGCCCCTTATGGCCTTGGACAAACTCCTGAACGTATAAGCGATCGGTTTCAAAATCCCTGATTCATTAGCCTGTTGTAACATACACCCGACCCCGTATGACGACGCATCGCAAGCTAGCACTTATCATTTGCAAGGGTTTTACAGGACAAGCAGTTTGTTAGAACAGAACAGATTTCTGGCTTTCTTAAAAGCAGCCTCTTATGAATTCCCCCATACCTAGTTGTCTCCCTTACACAGTAGCGCATGTAGGGGCTCTAGCAGGGTGCTTAACCCAGGTAGGAAATTACCCAAATAGTTAAGGAGTCCCAGGAACGACCGCAGCTCCATCACGTTCTGTGGTCGCAGCGCGTTCTTGATGGCCTCCGTCTTGGCGTTGGTGGGTCTGATGCCGTCTGCTGCGATTCTCCTTCCGAAGAACTCAAAGTCCTGTGCCAGGAGCTGTAGGAGTCTTTGAAAGGTCGAGCGTTTCAACCTGAGCCCCACGCGATCCAACCAACTAAGAACCTCTTCCAGGTTCTTCAAGTGCTCCATGCTGTCCCGAGCTGTAACCAATATGTCGTCCTAAAAGACCACTGTGCAAGGAACCGACTTTAGCAGGCTTTCCATGTTCCGCTGGAAGATCGCCGCGGCTGACTGAATCCCGAATGGGCACCGGTTGTAGATAAATAGACCTTTGTGCATGTTGATGCAGGCGAGACCTTTCAAAGACTCCTACAGCGCCTGCATCGTGTAGGCCGAGGTCAGGTCTAGCTTGGTGAACGTCTTCCCTCCAGCCAGAGTCGCAACTAGGTCATCTGCCTTAGGTAGCGGGTACTGGTCCTGCAGCGAAAAACGGTTAATCGTTACTTTATAGTCCCCACAAATTTTAACCATGCCGTCCTCCTTAACTACCAGGACAATCGGATTGGCCCAAGTCGTTGAATTCCACCGACGCGATGATGCCTTCACATTGCAGCCTGTCCAGCTCAATTTCCACTTTTTCACGCATCATGTACTGTACCGCCCAAGCCTTGTGGTGGATAGGTCGCGTACTGGGAACCAAATGGATCTGCACTTTCGCCCCAGAGAAGCTTCCGATGCCTGGCTCGAACAACGATGGGAACTTGCTCAGAACCTGGGTACATGAGGCGTCATCGACGGATGAAAGCGCTCGGATGTCGTCCCAGTTCCAGCAGATTTTCCCAGCCAGCTTCTGCCAAACAACGTGGGGCCATCCCCGGCACAATCCATAGCGGGAGTTCGTGTACTGCTCCGTCATAGGAGACTTGACTTCTGCACTGCCAATTATAGGGATTAATTCCTTGGTGTAAGTCCTTAGTTTCGTGTGAATGGGGCTGAGCTTGGGCCTGTGTGCCTTTTTGCCCCACAGCCTGTTGAAGGCCTTTTTACTCATTATGGACTGACTTGTCCCGTGTCCAGCTCCATAGATACTAGAATACCGTTCAGTTCAACTTTCAACATTGGTGGACATTTTGTAGTGAATGTGTATACCCCGTACACTTCTGCCTCCTCAATACGAGTCTCCAATTCAGCCTGATCCACTGTAGATCAATCTTCCTCTGCAACGTGGTGGTTTGCAGGGTTTGCAGCTCGCCTGCACATTCGTTGGAGGTGTCCCATTGCTTTGCAACCAATGCACGCATAGTGCTTAAAGCGGCATTGATGGGGCCGATGATCACGTCCGCAGCACCAACAGGGTGTTAACTGCCTCGCATTAATGATTGATGGCGGGTCAACTGAGTTCGGGCTGCAGCAGCCAGCGTGTACGTTCTGCCCTGTACATTTCTGCTCGAGACCGACGTTACTTTGTGCACAGTTCTGGCCGAAACTTCTTTATTCTGCAAGATCTGCTTGGTGTTGTCGCTGGTGGACATAAATGCCTGGGCTACCGTTATGGCTTTACTCAGATTCGGAGTTTCTACAGTCAACAGTTTGTGAAGGATTGTCTCATGTCCAATGCCCAGTACAAAAAAGTCTCTGAGCATTTGTTCTAGGAATCCCTCAAACTCACAATGTCCTGCGAGGCGCCTGAGTTCGGCGACGTAGCTCGCCACTTCCTGGCCCTCCGATCGTTGACACATGTAGAACCGGTATCTCGCCATCAAAACGCTTTCCTTAGGATTGAGGTGCCCCCGGACCAGCATACACAATTCTTCGTAGGATTTCTCTGTTGGTTTTGCCGGGGCCAGGAGATTCTTCATGAGGCCATAGGTTGTTGCCCCACAGACAGTTAGGAGGATCGCCCTTCGTTTGGTAGCTTTCTCATCCCCTTCCAGCTCGTTGGCCATGAAGTATTGGTCGAGTCTCTCCATGAAGGCATCCCAATCGTCCCCTTCTGAGAACTTCGCCAAGATGCCAACTGTTCTTTGCATTTTCGCGCGGTTGTTTGTTACCTCGTCGCCAATTGATACACTCATAATAAAGGGTGAAACTGAGTACTGTGTATTATGAGCAAGTGTGACCTTAGCTCCTTTAATAAGATTCCAGAGTGCAGGTACCTTGTGGGTGGCCTGCTTATATACTGTGCTCCCAAGGGATGCTGGAATCCCTTGGGGCTCCAACAGGTGGGTCCTTTGATGATCAGGTGTCAGGCAGGTTACAAAGGGTTAAATACATAACACTAGGGAATTTCTAGCATCCAGCAACAGTGATGTCATCAAGCAGGCTAAGCAACCAATCACCTTGGTGAATTCTCACAGACAGCAAACCAGGAAGTAAAATGCACTGATTCTCCTTCACTTTTTATAAATTTTTAGAGATTGATATAAAGATTACAACATCCACATGGGATTAATGAAAGGTGATCTTATCGAAACGTAAAAGATTATGAGGGGGGCTTGACAAGGTGGATGCAGAGAGGATGTTTCCACTGATAGGAGTGACTAGAACTAGGGGGCATAATAGAACAAGGGGCTGCCCATTTAAAACTGAGATGAGGAGGAATTTCTTCCTTCAGAGGGTTGTAAATCTGTGGAATTTTCTGCCTCAGAGAGCTGTGGAAGCCGGGACATTGAATAAATTGAAAACAGAGATAGACAGATTTTTAACCGACAAGGGATTAAGGGGTTATGGGGAGCGGGCAGGGAAATGGACCTGAGTCCATGATCGGATCAGCCATGATTGTATTAAATGGTGGAGCAGGCTCGAGGGGCCGTATGGCCTATTCCTGCCCCTATTTCTGATGTTCTTGTGTTCTTATTATTAAGGTAGAAGCTGAAATATCATAAATAAACTTTAAAAAATATTAAAAACCAATAGATTTATCAATGCAAAAAATGTTACATTCTACAAATATAAAATTAATTTGTCAGGGCCAGAGAGGCTGCTCAGCAGTAATTAGGATTTAGTACGCCATTAAAAACCCAATTACACCTCAGTCAAAAGGCTTACTTTTGCGGGGGTTTTAACAGCGATATAACAGCGTAAGAGGGGAAGTCCTCACCAGTTCAGTCATTTCTAAAGATTGCCATCTACGGGAACTTCAATAGAGTGCCCTGTGGAGCAGCAGGGAATCACTGATAGCAACGTCTGGGTTTTTGCCTTTAATTGTGCATGTGCAGATGTCAGGAGTTGCTGTCAGTTTCAGAGTAATGACGGTGATGGCGAAGTTACAGCCGCAAAAATCTGGACCAAGAATGCATTCATTACCAATGTACAATTTTAACTTTTTAAAGATTCATGTTATTAAACAGAAAGAAACATCATAGTTAAAAAGGTAGCTTATTTTATTTTATTGTTTGACTTCACCAAGCAAAATAGAGCTGAACATATCTGGAAAGGTTCAAAGATCTTATTCCAACTGTCATGTATGTAGACCATGTATACTAACTGTATAGTCACATAAGATGTGCCACCAGAGGGCACTGCGGTGGGAGACCTGAGGGTCACCTGCATAGATGTGCAGGGCCCAGTATAAAAGGCTGCCCACCATGCTTGTGCCTCACTCTGGAGTTACAATAAATGGGACTAACAGCTCAAGTACAATACTAGACCTCGTGGAGTCATTCATAAGAGTATTGAAGACATAACACCCCCAAAGTTAACGTTTTACTCTAAAGTGTACTGAAGTTTCAGGATCTTTCTCCTGGAAACTTGGTTCCTACTGCTATTTCCTTTCTGTGGATCAGCACTTACTTTGCAACGCTTCTCCAGAAAATGCAGGGATTGATGGCTGGGATGTTTCCCCTCCTTTACCTCGCTGGCAGTCTGCTTTCTGCTGTCTGTAGGATAGTAACACATCGCTCGTCACCAAAGCAGGGCTGAGATCTACTTAAACCATTTCACATTTTGAGGACTATTATGACAAAGGCAGTTTCTTATTATGTTTTAACTAAAACGCTCACTTTGCAAACATTTTGTCTGTCAACACAAATGCAAAGAAAACTCAGCACTCAAACCTGTGCAAGACAATTAACTTTTTTGTTTAATCAAGAGCTGAAGATGTCAGCGCTCATGTCATAAAATAACCAACTTCACAGTTCTCAGTTCGCTCAAACAGAAATTCTCCTGTCTGAATGGACTATTTTCAATTTTTCCCTGTCACTAAATAAAAATGATAACTATTCCACGTTTCAGCATGAAATTGAACGAGAAGCATTTTTTTTTTGAACAAGTGTCAGGATCTGACCTGTGGAAGAGCAGTTTATTTGGCTACTTTTATTCACAGGTCCAGCACACTGGAAGTGGGCGGCGGAATGTAGCTGTGGAAATGTATTGGTTTTAGAAACCAGCAGAGTCTATTTTCCCAATATGTCACGTTAGAATGGAAACCCTTGCCCTAAAGATAGAACCTCCCTTCCCCTGGCACACACAGTGCTGTCGACAAGCGGTAAATGCAGGGCCAGCTCTAACTTCAACATCGCTGCGCAATCATTCTGAGCGGCTGCTCACACGCTCACAGTTTGCCAGCAGCAGGATGGTTCGATACAAATACCACAAAGCAAAACGTCATGAGGAGGTACTTTCCTTCTTTGTCATGGAGGTACTGTATATTAGTCTGCATTGGCACCGATTCTGGAAATCATTTTTAAAGCACCTGTTCACAATAGATCAGCTTGAGTATGAGAATATCTTAACTCTACTAAGTACTGAAGCAGTGTTGCAACTGGACAGTCGGTTAGATCCAGACTGGACACGTTAAGCAGGCAACAAAATGGAGCTTTTGTAAGCCAGCTCTGAGCTTCTGAATTTGAAGCTGTTTCCAAATATAGCGGATGAATCTCCTCTCTGCACCAGGTGTAGTGAAACAGTAAATTAATTACAAACGTGTTTATGATTTCACTACAGTTAGTTTATTAAAATATAATTTCCCATTCTTTCATCATTTGATGCTGGATCATTCGTAAGCCTCAAATCAATGTAACATGTGAAAAACAAAATGATCAAACAGCTTAGACATACAAAGCAAATGGCATGTTGGCCTTCATAGCGAGGGGATTTGAGTACAGGGGCAGGGAGGTGTTGCTACAGTTGTACAGGGCCTTGGTGAGGCCACACCTGGAGTATTGTGTACAGTTTTGGTCTCCTAACCTGAGGAAGGACATTCTTGTTATTGAGGGAGTGCAGCGAAGGCTCACCAGACTGATTCCCGGGATGGTGGGACTGACCTATCAAGAAAGACTGGATCAGCTGGGCTTGTATTCACTGGAGTTCAGAAGAATGAGAGGGAACCTTATAGAAACGTTTAAAATTCTGACGGGTTTAGACAGGTTAGATGCAGGAAGAATGTTCCCAATGTTGAGGAAGTCCAGAACCAGGGGTCACAGTCTAAGGATAAGGGATAAGCCATTTAGGACTGAGATGAGGAGAAACTTCTTCACCCAGAGAGTGGTGAACCTGTGGAATTCTCTACCACAGAAAGTTGTTGAGGCCAATTCACTAAATATATTCAAAAAGGAGTTAGATGAAGTCCTTACTACTCGGGGGATCAAGGGGTATGGCGAGAAAGCAGGAATGGGGTACTGAAGTTACATGTTCAGCCATGAACTCATTGAATGGCGGTGCAGGCTCGAAGGGCCGAATGGCCTACTCCTGCACCTATTTTCTATGTTTCTATGTTAATACGTTGGAACAGCTCTGCTAGAACATACGATACTTACCATCAGCTCATTTCATGCACTGGGGTGTTTTGAAACTCAGTAAGATTTTATATAGGCAAGTGATCGGAGAGCACCAAACAAATGAGATTTGATTAAGGACACACCCAAATAGGTTAACCTGAATGTCCTGCTGTATATTTCCAGAATTTTATGTATTTGTTACAAATATTAAATACTTGTGAAACAGCCGATTGCACTGATTTGCAATCTAGCAAAGTGGCAGCGCAGTTCGTCAACATCTGAATGTACTGCACAACTGCACACCATGTACAGCATTCATTCTCTCGGAAATCTAAGTTGGTACCCACACCTCCCCAACCCTACAAACTAAAGAAAGAAAGACTTACATTTATATAGCGCCTTTCACGACCACCGGACGCCTCAAAGTGCTTTACAGCCAATGAGATACTATGTTAATTTTTGGTGCGCCTTGAAATTTTAACTTTCACACTTTTTCTTTCTTTCTTAAAGAAGGAATATTTGGTGTGAGCGGAAATTAATTTTTAAAAATCACTTAGCCAGTACAGAAAGTAAATGGATCCTTTATAATAATCAAACAGATTGTACTAGTCTTCAGTGTTCCAATTTAATGTGTATATAACTTAAGATGCCAAATACAAAAATGGTAAGCAAATCAGCAAAAACAAATTTGCAGGAACCGGTTAATGGAATATTAGCCGACAAGAATCACTGAATTTTTCAATGCCACTCAAAAATCGATTTGCCCCACCAACAGCTTTACACATTGCTATCAAATACAGAGGCACTGTTTATTTTCAGATTATCCTACACAGCCTTAGAGCTTTGAGTCTATCAGATAGTAAACACTGCAGAATCTGTACGGTGGCCTTTGATAAGGCAACGGCCTGGTTTGTTAGTTTAGGTTCAGCCCTTCAAAAGCAACACTTCTCAAAATATTAAATTCCTCTCTAATTTTATGATTTGAAGTAATTTTGTTGGAAACAAACCATTTATCTGAAAGTTGGAAATATTTATTCAATTATCAGTAATTCTTCAAAGCTTCTGGCCTGCAGTTACACATGTAGATTTACTATCATGGTTTGGATAAAGGTGATTATTTACTGTCCTGGGATCTGCTTTTATGCAGAAGTTATTGTTTTGCCTAATGTGAGTGTAACACCTATCTGTAGAACGCACCAATTTATTGAGCGGTTTAAATAATTAGCCTCGAAATTATACTTCTGTTTCCAGATAAAACAATGACATTGTTAAATACATGAACATGGGGAGTTAACTGTTCCCAACAGAGACTTGCAGTAGGAATGCTACAATTAGCCTCAGCAGCCTAGATTAGAGAGTTGAAAAGCAGCCAAGGTTCTCACTCCTGATCACTGCCCACTGACCCTGGTTGAAATGCATACACACAAACACCAAATAAGGGCAGGATTGTCACCCGCTGTGATGCCCCTTCCCCCAATGTCCCCTCTAAGCTGTGAGCGTGTGCGGCTGGGCAGCAATCTGCAAGGTACCGTGCAGGCCACTCACAAGCTTTTCCATTTGAAATACCGCGTGTAATGTACTTGCTTCATGGGCACTTTGCTGAAGAATTCATAGCAACACATTGCTATTAAGCACTAATTGATAAATTAGCAAAGGTTTAACAATCACACTATACATTACCAGTTCATCCACTGGGCTCACAACTGCATACCTCATCGGGGATCCCCCTGAACCCAACTGGCTGGGTTTTTATGGAGTCTTGTGAAGATCATGTGACTGGCTAAGCCACTCAACTCAACAGTTCTACAACTATTTTGAGCATAACTTTTAATCAATTGCCCCCTTTTGGTAAGGGTACTAGAACAAACACATTTCTGAATAAAACTTTAAAGGAACTTAGTTCAAATTTAAATTTGGTTGCTGGGAGGTGATGATGCACTCCAGTCCCTCCGGCGCCAATCTCTCATGGAAGGCCGCGAGCGTACCGGTGGACATCTCAACCGCTCTACAAGTATTTTGTTGTCAACATCCCGAGAACTCTTCTTGTAGAAAACAAAAATAAACATTAAATCAAGTGCCCCCTTATTAAAGGGGGACAGGGGGGACACTCCAAACACTTTTCAAGCGCCTTTTTTTTTTGTTTTGTTTTTTTAAGGCATTAAAAAACACAAATTTTACAAGGGTCCCTCGGCTAGAAGGGGAGGGGCACTAAAACCTGGCAATAAAACAAATTAAGCTTTATACACTAATAATCAAATAAAAATTTGGCTGCCGGGGCTGATGATGCACTCCAGTCCCTCCGGCGCCCACCTCTCGCGGAAGGACGCGAGCATACCGGTGGAGACCTCAACAGCCCTACAGCTATTTTGTTGTCAACAGCCCTACAACTCTTTTGGGAGAAACACTAAACATTAAATCGTGCCCCCCGATCTGGGGGACACACCAAACATTTTCAAGGCCCTTTTTTTGTGTTTTTTTTTGTTTATTTTGTATTTTTTGGGGGTTTTTTTTGGGCACTAAAATCAAATTTTTTTTTCCAAGTGCCCCCTATAAAAGGGGAGGGGGACACGAAAAGCACCGGCAATTAAAACAAATTAAACTTTAAAACATAAAATCAAATTAAAATTTGGTTGCCGGGGGTGATGATGCACTCCAGTCCCTCCGGCGCCCACCTCTCGCGGAAGGCCGCGAGCATACCGGTGGAGACCTCAACAGCCATACAGCTATTTTGTTGTCAACAGCCCTACAAACCTGTGAGCATATTCACAGGTGCATACATTGCAGCGCGCATGTGCAGAAATTTAAAGGGACCGCGCATTGAAATAAATAAGCCACGCACAAGAAAGACAATTTCGAGGGAACATTGCTGATCACCTACGGACATTCACTATCAAGGATCACCCCAACAGTTCTACATCTGCAGCAGAAATAGCCTGTCCTATTGCACCTGTGGGGACCTCCTTGCATTTGTCAGCTCCGACTGTTGCGATGCTAGAGCCTGCTGCGGGCAAGGGGCGACCAGCTAGTTGCGAGTCACCTGCCCGTTCCTGTGCCTCGGCCCACATGCTGCTGCTGGAGGTCCAATCTTTATGTCGCCCACTGATCTGCTCCATCATGGACTGATGCACTGCCATGAGTTCTTTGAACCCCTCCGCCATGGTTCTCCGAGCTCAAGCACGCTGAATCCAGCCATCGTCACATTATGGAGTGTGAGCTATAATTCCTCAGTTGGAAACTTGGACTGTGCTTGCTGTCTGTGTATGGAAGGTTTCCCCTGAAGATGCCAGTGATGCTGTTCAATGGCAGTCTGCAGTCAGAAAACCCTTGCTGCAAGACATCACCCAACTGTGTACCAAGTGTTTGCATCATGCTCCACAAGGAGGTAAGTTATTAGTTTGTGGTGCTGAACTAGCTTACATTAGATAGCCCTGGGAAATCTGATGATGGAGCCGGCAATTCTTCAGTATCCACCATCACACCCACGTGCATCCTGTGAGTCTTCCTCTAAATAGATGATGCCTTCCGAAATAAGTTTCTGGGCTGGTGCCTGCTTTAAGCAGGTCCTTTTTAAAATGGCATTCATGGGATGAAAGCGTCACTGGCAAGGCCAGCATTTATTGCCCATCAGAAGCTGGTGGTGAGCCACAGCCTTGAACCTTTGCAGTCTGTGTGAAGATACACACACAGTGCTATTAAAGAGCGAGTTCTTTAGAGCAGTTTGGTCAGCCATTTCATAGTCAACCACAGTGTTGTGGGTCGAGAGTCACATATAGGCCAGACCGGGTAAGGATGATAGATTTCCTTCCCTCAAGGACATTTGTGAACTAGACAGGGTTTTGCAACAGATTTATTTAAATTTAAATTCCCTGGCTGCCATGGTGGGATTTGAACTCATGTCTCCAGATGTATTAGTCCAGGGCTCTGGATTACTAGTTCAGTAACATAACCCTATGCTACCGTTCCTGAGTGGTTACAGTTCTGGTACTTCTGTGCCAAGAAAAGGGCAATTGATAAGTACAAGTAATTACTTTACCATGTTGTGGTTGCACAGAAAGATTGATTTTGATTGCTTCACACAAGCTGGGAAACAATCAATTGCACAGATAAGGCATTTGATTTTGATTGCATAAACCCAGGTACGTTCTTTTCATTCAGCTTGTGCCTCTCCTCCAGCTGCATGTCACGCATGCATAGACTGCCTTACATCCACGCTATTCCATTCTACATGCCATTCTAACATTGTAAGGAGGTAAGGAGTTTGCTCTGTCAAAATCTTCTGCACAGCACAGCCGCACTCAGCTCACTTGGCTGTAAACATTGAAGAGAGACCTGGATGAGTTCCTGACAATGGCCAACATCACTACACATGCATTAGACAGTCCCTCGTGTCGAGGATGATCTGCTTCCACACCAAAAAGGGATGAGTTCACAGGTGTTTCAATGAGGGACCTGACATTCTAGGTCCCGAACGACAGTGAAGGGTGGAAAATGCCTGTGCGTGGAATCTTTTAACATGGAATGGCCATTGCATGCCAGCCACCACACAGAGCTTGACAGAGCAAGGTCTTGTTCCAGTGGCAAGGGTTAACCAAGACGACTGGAGACCAAGCTCTGCTGCACGGACCGAGTGTGCACACATGCTCCGACTATCCATAGGTCGCAGTGTGGGCTGGCCCGTGCTGCCCCTGGGCCCTCGCCTCTTCTGGGCCCCGAATACAAGGTAAACGGGATACAGGGGGAGTGTCTGCCACTCACTGTGGTCCCCAGGAACTTGTTTGTTTGCTTTCGGTGATTAGAGAGAAATTATCCAACGTTTCCACACCATCCCGCTTGCCCATAAATCGAGTCTGGGATTTTGCTCTGTTTTTTTTTTGCCTTTCCCAGAAGATTGCATGGCTAGCTGATGGGAGGGGGTTGGGTGGGGGAGAGGAAGCGGGGCAGAATAGCATCATGTTGTGCATAACTTGCAGCATGACAGTATGACACAGGCTTGATTAACCACAGGTCTTTTCCTGTCTTTTATTTCCGTACGCTCATACGTTTTCCATGTTAGAAGAAAAAGTGATATTGTGCACTGTTTATTTTAGGATACAGCACAGTTTCATGGTCTTATCTGTATAATATCTAGTCATACATGGGGTGGTAACAATGAAAACACCTTGTCATGTGAACTGGATACTGTAATCTCATATGTGCTCCCACATGCACTTCTCTGGTCGCCCAGAAAGTGGACTGATAAACACTCCACTGAGATGAAGGCAATTATAAACCAACAGGCTGACTTATTTTACATATATGACGTGAATGAAAAGAATAATATTTTTACAGTGAATTCTAACCTACTTTGTAACATGGAAACCAACAAAGCACGCAACACTATTCCTTTTAGCGTGCTAAATATACTTTGCTGACACTTCTAAAATACTGGCAATTGCCAATTAAAAGTCAAGCATGTTCCCTCTTTTTAAAGAGGCACAACCAATAAAGACTGTAAATTAACAACATTTAACTAAAACTTAATAAATCAAGTGAAAATGTTGTTCCCTGTTGTGATGATGCACTCCAGTCCCTCCGGTGCTCACCAGTCGGGGAAGGCCTCGAGCCCCGTGCTCCATCTCCAGGGACACCCCGGGAGCGAACGTAACTGCGGAAGAGAGGCAAGAAGTCGAGCCGAACGACCCCCTCAATACACTTTGCTGACCAGTAATTTCTCTGAAACAGGTGGGCACCAAGCTTAAGTAGGAAGCCCCTGCTGCCCTGCATCTGACTCACTCACCAGATGTCCCCAGGCTCTGTGTCCTTTCTTACCTAGATCGAAAACCAAAGGCTTGACCTCTGACCCGCCCCCAGTTTTCTGTGTCCAGGGATTGGCTGGTTGAGCTGGCTATCAGACCAGCCACCCCGGATCAGAAACATGTACATGGCTTGTTCAACCAAACCCCTGCTAAGTGCTAAGTGAGAAGGGAGTCACTCGATCAATGGTCCCCCTTTGTCTCAGCTGATATTGATAAAATTTTTGATGGCTGATCCACCTCCTTTTGGGAGAGCAACTCAAAATACCTGGTCACCCTTTGTTCCAGCGGCTTCAGCATTTATCTTGGTCAAATTTTAAAAAGACGTTGGACATTTGGAAATGAATCGTTAGAATTTGGAATCTGACTTTATATCAAAAGAAAATTATAACTGAAACCAAAAATCATTATTGGTCAAAGATCCTGAAATATGACAGTATCTTGCCCATAGAAAGTTTGCAAGGTGACATGCATTTTAATCGTCATTTTACAAACAGGCATAGCGCAATCCCTATCCATCGTCCACTTGACATGCGCTCCAGTTAAAAATCACCCCAGCTGCCTCCCAATGTGCAGTAAATGTTTGGACCGCCATATTACCTCCTTCCCCAACTATCTGGCCAAATACTTGTCTGTGTGAAGTCTAGGACTGTCAAAACGGAAGGCAAATTTCATAACTATTAAACCATCAACAAGATTATTATTAACAGTCACGTAGCTAACTTATTACCTTACAGATTTTCTATTATAAACACTTTGCAAAATGTTGTCCTTCTACACAAATATGGATAAAATATAAATAGGCGGGGTGCAATCGGACACCAAGCTCGGTTCAACAATTGCACCCTGCTCACTACAACAAATGTTGCATGATTTGGGGAGAAAGCTGATCGGTAGATTGCCAAATAGAAAATGTCCTCAGGTGTTACTAATGCTTTTGTGCTCAAGTCCCACTCCAGGGACTTGAGCACAAATATCTAGGCTGACACTCCAGTGCAGTGCTGAGAGAGTGCTGCACTGTCGGAGGTGGCGTATTTCGGATGAGACATTAAACCGAGGCCCCGTCTGCCCTCTCAGGCGGATGTAAAAGATCCCACGGCACTATTTCGAAGAATAGCAGGGGAATTATCCCCAGTGACCTGGCCAATATTTATCCCTCAATCAACATAACAAAAGAGCAGATTATCTGATCATTATCACGTTGCTGTTTGTGGGAGCTTGCTGTGCACAATTGGCTACTGCGTTTCCTACATTACAACAGTGACTACACTCCAAAAGTACTTAATTGGCTGTAAGACACTTTGGGACATCTGGTGGTCATGAAAGGCGCTATATAAATCCAAGTCTTTCTTTCTCTCCTTTATAAATTCTGTATAACCTAAATAACCAACTCACTATTAAAACTACAGATGACAAGATACTTGCATTTGAAACAATGTAATGTATACAGACTGAATATCATGGTAATAAATGTTAGATCAGTGCTTCTTAAACTTTGAAAAATTAGATATTAGTCTGTAACTCTTCAATGGAAATGTTGTTCACACCAACTATATGGAGTATCCTGTGATGTCGACCATGACACTTAGCACAGAACAAGTAAAGGATTGTTTCGAACAGCAAATGTCTGACTGATGAAAGTTGATCAGCTAGATCTTGTGACTGAATATTAGAATATTAAAGATAACTTACATCTGCATACAATTTTCCATCATAAATTCCTATCCCCACATTTATAATGGAAATGGCTTACTTAAATAAACGTGGACGTGTCTTAATAAACTTACCACGCTGTAATTACAGCCTCCCGCAAATAGTGGTGCTGCATTACAACACAACTTTACATGGGCCATTTTCATTATAGGCATGGTCACAGAAATTTATAATGGAAATATAAACATTCTACATCTGCATGCTCAGGTTATGCCCTGCTCTCCACCTGAAGATTACACTTGGTCTTGATGGCCCATATGTAACACCACAGAAGACCGAGTACCTAAGAACATAAGAGCGTAAGAAATAGGAGCAGGAATAGACCATTCGGCTTCGAGCTTGTTCCGACGTTCATAAGACTATCGGTGATCTTCTAGTTCAACTCTACCTTCCTGCACTATCCCCATATCCCTTGGTTCCCTTAGTATTCAAAAATCTAGAAAAGTAGTACTGGAAAAATATTATACAATTATGTCTTAGGGAAGCCAATTGATTTTGCAAAATAGGTTACATTTTAGTGCAGGCTTAAACAGAATATTACAGTTTTACTTACGCTGTGATTAAATGGTTGTTCATTTTACGGAGAGCAGATTTCATGCATTAAGTCATGCAGTCTTTTTTCAGCAAGGTTATTTATGTCTTACTAACATTTGAAAGAAATATGGAGATATAAAGGTCCTATGATCTTTTGTGCCTTTTGATCAAAATAACCAAGGAATGTTTGCAGTCATTTTACTGATGGGCAACTGCAGATTAATCCCTGGAAGACATGAGAATTGAATAGAAAGCTACACTTATTGATATTATTATGCATTCTTTTGATTTTAAAAAGCACTAAAAAGCATATCAACATGCACTGCATTCTTTTCACTGAGGCAGATACCCATCAGGGGAATATTCCCCAGCACCTTTAATTGAAGCCGTATCAATGTCTATAACAGTAATGATCAAATAACAAAATGAATTCGCAAGGGGTAATTCAAGGCATTTTCTAATGTAGTTCTCATTTATTAGCGGGACTACACTTATAAATATTCAACAATAAAAATGCTTTGCTATAGGCAAGTGCTAAGATTTAATCACATTATTGTATTGTTGGATTCGCAAACTCTACTGTTCTTACCTTGCTGTATTATGCGTGTCATTCCCCTTGGACAGAAAAGGCATTCTCATCTGTATGTTGACTAACAAGATGACAGATAGCAAATAGGATGTCATTTTTGACTGAAAGTTTCCATCTGCTTCATCATTCAGGGTCTCCTCCGCAGAGACAGCACAAGCCTGGGTAATATTTGAGACTTGTTTTGCAAGTTCCACAACTTTATTGGATATCTGGCTGCAGTACACATAGTCCTTTGTCACCTCTCGATTGACTTGATACCATCCCGGTAAAAGGAGAGACAAGTAATCATCCTTTGACAAAAGGCCAAAGGACACTGGACAGCGAGGCTCAAACATGCCCAGATGCTTAATGCAGAGTTCATCGAGATCTCTATCCACACCCCAGGGAAAGAGACAGGAAATTAGTAACTTAGCTGCGTCTGTGGCCATATTAACATCCATTTTTTTCACTGCTGACGTTGTAACCTTTTTAGTGGCCTTAGGTTTCGTTTTATGTTTGCTAATTACAGCACCTTCCCTTGCAAATCCACTTGCATTATTCTCACTGTAAAATAAATGTTCACGGACTAAATCTTTGACTGAACCATTCGCCTGACATGGAGATGTTGTTGCCTTGTTTCTTTTTAAGGACAGTGGTGGTTTTTTGCCGTCGATATTGGTTAGTCTCTTTAACGTCTCGTAGCTGTGGACAGTATTTTGTAACTTGGGGTCTTTTTCTTGATATGAGAGCAGGTGCTCACAAATGGTGCTGACATCAAACAGTAAAACATGGATGGCGCTATCACTCCATTTTGTCTTCACAGGTAGGACGGTGAACGGCTGCGGAATATGTTCCAGGAATGCAAACTGCAATTTAAAAGCAAAATAAAAATGGTTTTTGAGATGAATTACAAGCAAACCAAAAGACACAAATGGAGAAAAATAAGGGAAAATAATGGCACAATACATAGTCACTAAGCACGCAGTGTCGCTGTAGGTTTGTGAAAGAAGCTAAATGCAAAAGGAGGGCTCCTCCGATGACCAGAAGTGTCCTATGTTCGAACTCTGATCTGCGCTGAAAGAGCTGATTTCAGCCAGAGGCATTACAACTGGCTGCAATGCCCCTGCATTAGGAAGGGTTTACAAAATTAACTCCTGCTCCCAATCGCTTCCCAGAAACCTCGGCTGGAAATGTATGTCGGTACATGTGGTGTGAGGACAGGAGCGGCTCAGCTCTGATGCTTCTTGCAGCTGAGTGACATGCAAACACGGAACGTCAAGGGTTAATAATAGCCACTTGGGTGAGATACCTCGAGTCTCATCGCCGAGAGCATGCAGAATCCAAGCGCAGGCAGCGGAAAGAGCGTGCGGCAAACCAGTCCCACCCACCCTTTCCCTCAACGACTATCTGTCCCACCTGTGACAGGGTCACCTAAGGACTCATTTTAAGAGTGGAAGCAAATCTTCCTCGATTCCGAGGGTCTGCCTATGATGATGATGATGATGATGATAATTCTACCCTGGCAAGGAACTGGCGCCTTTAGGGGGGGTGTTTGAAAATTGAGAAGAAAAAAAAGCAAGTGAAGGAAGAATGGTAAAAATAATTGGCGGTGTGTATAGCAACAGAACACTTCGCAAATTCACCAGATATTATCTGTCTGCTATTTTAACTGAGGCATTAACGGGTTAAAATAGTGGGTCGATGCCTAAGTTAATGCACCGGACACAGGAATGTCACACAAACACATTAAGCATGCATGTGCTTTTATTGCCCAAGTAATTTGCACCCTTTAGCATGTGTTTTAATTTTTTTTTTTAAATAGAAATTGACTTGAACTTTTTAAGCCACGCT
Organism: Pristiophorus japonicus; assembly: GCF_044704955.1. Taxonomy (NCBI): domain Eukaryota; kingdom Metazoa; phylum Chordata; class Chondrichthyes; family Pristiophoridae; genus Pristiophorus; species Pristiophorus japonicus. Next base: position 13,930,305 of record NC_091993.1, on the reverse strand, counting down.
TATCCTCTTTGTGATAGTAGACTGGGAGCTAACAATCGGCACAGATGCTGTTCTGCAGTAATCGCTGCTATCAGCTTTTCAGCATATGTGCACACCTTCCCTCCAGCTATGCTGAAACAATGGCTAACAGCTTCCCTCCGATACTGAGCTTGTGTGAGCCAGCGCTTGTAAAAGCATTACCATTGTGCTCAGATCATAATTAACCAAAGCCCTTTTGACCAAAGAAGTCACTAATGAGTCCGAGTAGCGAAACAACTCGCTGGAAAGCCCAAACCAACAGCGCATGCATAATAACTGCATAAACATTTACAGTTTAAAGCTGAATTCATGCAATGCTCTTTAGAAAGAGAAGTTTGCCTTCATCATGAAATCTGGCAGTTCGTTATCACTGCTAAATATTGGTGCTCTGAGCTTGCCTCTGGCAAAATGCCAAATACCTCAAGCTCGGTTACATCAATGTAAGAAATTTACATTAAACGCCATTGTCCAAAACATTTGACAAATCTTCCTGATTAACTGGCCAAATTATTAGCTTAAAATAATTACAACAGATTTTAAGCTTTTTCTTCAAGGATCTAATATTTCAATAAATGTCACGTCACTCACTGATGCAGTAGTCAAATCCATTACAGTACTAGACGTTTTTTTCATGAAATAAAAAGCAATTGTACGCCTTTTTCAAATACAGTAATAAACACTGTGCTATAGAATGCTGCGGTTTCTTGTTTGGTGTTTGAAATAATAAGAATATTTGACGAAATGCTGTTATTACAATACAAGCCAGGAAAAAAATATATGTATTGACCTCTGATGGTTCATAAGCTTGAATTCCAATTTAAAGATCAGGAGGTCAAACCCGAGGGCTATTTGTCACTCAAAGTTGCTCACGTCAGCTGGATGGGGTCTGTCAGAGCACAGCCCGTCAGTACTGGTACAGACGTTCCCCTCAGTAACAATGCATTCCATACGAGGGGGGAGGGGGTGCAGGAGTGGGGGGGGGGGGGGGGGGGGGGGAGGAATTGGTAGCGCACAATTTGCACCATTTCACACATGCCCCCTATCTACTAACACAGAGGGATATTAGCAGTAACTATGGAGAAGCAGCTGGACGATTCTCTTCCCTACCCCCTCTCCAATATCTCCAAACTCGTTGAATGGCTGGATGAGCAAAATCAAAATGGGATGAATAGGGAGAAATCGGGATCCCCCCCCCCCCACCCACCCCACCTCAAAAGCAGGAAGGAATGTTGTGCTGTAAACGTGGCATTTCCTTGCTCGAATGATTTGAAACACTGAGCACAATTTGAGAAGAAAGTTTCAAAGCATCAATTCCAATGATTCATTGTTTTTTGGTGTGTCAACACCCATGTTAATATTTTAGGAATACATACCGAATCCACATTTCTTCCCCGGCCCAAATGATTTCTATCACCGCGAGCTGCTTTTGGACAGAACAGGACTAAACTACACTTCTCCTTTACCTGAGCTACTCTGTATCCTGAAACCTATTTGAAATGCATTTGCTATGAAAAGTAGAAAAGGCTTCAATTACTAATACACCTCATTAGTTTAACTGTTTGCCACCTTCACATCCACCTGACTGCCTCTTCAATCACTACAATGGTAAGCAGTGTAAAAAATTCATTGAATATCAGATCATTGAAATAAGCAGCTTTGAATTAAGATGGGCTATATGTTTCAGTTTGTGTTCTGTTACACCTATAACATCAATGTAAAGTTCACTGGTGCCTTGTGAGCAAGGCAGCATTGAACGATTCCACCTCATTTATCCCGAACCGGTGGTTCTCAGTTTCCAGAGTTTTGGAAGAAAGAAAACTGGAGTGCCCCGTTGGGTGCCTTGCACTCAAATCACCGAGAGTCACCAAGAATCACCGACTGAGAATCACCGAGAAAGAACAAGCACCAAGGGGTAGCTCTGTGGCAAAAGACAGCAGCATTATTCATATACAACTCAATTTGTTCAGTAAACTGTGTACACTTGATCTGTACATTTCACTGAGGAAAGATGCTCATTGATAGTGTTGCTGAAGGGTTTGGGGCTCATTTCTTTGGTACATGTTGCCAATAGGGTTCTTTAAAGGGGCAGCTCAGATACTTAGCTAAAGGTATCTCGCATGAGGGTCTGCTGCTTCGGTCTTCCAGCCTGAACTAGTATTTCTGCATCGTCAGTTTCTGCATCCTACTCTGGCCTTGATGCATAATTGTCTCTCTGTTCCTCCTAATCAATGGTTAGGCTCCTTTGTATAGTAGAGTTGTGCTACATACAGCCCACAATAATGACCTTGTGACCTTGGGGGTGTAGCGCAAGGTGCCTCTCCTGTGTTCGGGCATCTGAAGTGCTGCCTCTAAATGTCAATAGTTTGCTCAATAATGATCCTGCTGATTGCATGGGTCTTATTTTATCCGTGCTTTCCTTCGCTCTGTGGCTGCTGTATGGGCATTATTAGCCAGGGCTAAAAATATAACATGGAGCCCACATCATTATGGATAGAAGTGCACATGCCACATGGGTGCAATCATCCACTGCACTTGTGGAAAGCCAGCAGTGGAACAGAACTGCACTGTTCACGCACACACTCTTGCTTTGGTCAGTGACAAAAGTGATAGGGCTAGACTTTCCACTTCACATCGCTGGGACATCGCCCAAAACGGCCTGCTGTCGCCCATTTTGACTGAAGTGGAAAGTCAGGCTGGAACTTCGCCCGAAAATTCTCCCCCCAACTTTCGGCTCACATCGCTGAGGGGATCGCCCGCACATCGCCCAGCCCAACTTCTGGTACATCACCGGGGCTGATCGCTCGCCGAGAACATCGCTGCAGAATTGTTGCTCTTCCTGGGCCTTCCTCACAGAGCTGGGCACTACGGACACCATTTTGAATGTCAGAGGAAGGGAGAAGGCAGCTTAAAAAACTCGAGCTTATAAAGTCACCTCCTTAATGCATCTTCAGGCAGACAAGTGAATAACATTGCAGATGTCTCCAGCTGTAGCCTGGAAGGAACCAAATAAATAGGAAGCATGTGCTGTCGTGACTGTAACTAAGTGTACCATCCAGATTGCAGGTGGTGGTGCAGAAGTCTTCCTGTGGCAGATAGCACAGCCTGCTCTCTTCCTCCCTGCTCAATCAATCCCAGGCAGATGAGCACAAAGCAAAGCATTGTGGTAGATTGAGACAATATGCTACTGCTGCCATCAGACTTCGCTGCCAACATGTCCCTGCTCTTATTCCACGTCGCCCACCAAGTCAAATATTAGGGCCATTGAGTACAACGCCAACAGTCTATAATCTTCTATCACCAAGAAAGGAGTGTGCAGGTCTCCCAGTGATGTCAGTAACACGAGATTCCAAGATTCCCAACTACTGTCGATGATTCTTCACCTTTCAAACCCATTTCATACAAGTGGAAAGAAAGCATCATGTGTGCAACGCATAAAACTAGGAATAGGGTTTGCCCTATCACTAACTGACAATGATGCCAGTATTAGATTAGTTGCACTTTATCATGCATCGTGCTTTCAGTGGACAGAATTGGGCCATGCTGATTTTGGTGCAATTTCTTCCCAAATGGCCACTGGTGCAACTCTTTATGCTGATGGCAATTTCCAAGTTCTAGTATCCTCTTGGGGCATTGAAATATACCGGAGTAACCCAAGATCAGTGGGGCTTATAGTTGGTAGATTAATTGCCATAAGAACCGGAAGGCGGCCACTGATGCAACATATTTAGCACCTATCTGTACCAAAGCCAACAGATGTCTATCTAAAGATACTGGCCCGGAATTTCTTCTGCTCCCACTTCATCAGTGTAACCACGGCAAGGTGCTTGGGACTTCAACCCACCCTCGAGTTACACTCCAGATCGCATCCCATTTCCCAGTGTCAGGGGCATTTTGGCCAATTGCTCATGCCATTTATGGGGTAACTACGGAAAGCTCTACAATGTATTATAAATTCACTTCCAAAAAGCATTTGACAAAATTCTGCATGACTGACTAGAATTTATGCTTAAATGGTGCGAGTTCCGTATAACATCCGGGAATTTTATAGTAGGTCTCAGCAGATTTCAATAGGTCACTGAAGGGTAGGAAGCAGAGGGTAATTATACAAAACAACTTGATTCAGTAGCTCCAAGCAAACTGGTCCATTGAGATACAAGGGAGACCTTCAAGCTGGGAGTTGTTTCAGGGAAGAGCTACAAGAATAATTTCTCGAGAACTCGAAGGAAACACTGGAGAAACTTCAGCCTTGAAAGAAGGTGACTGAAAAGTGACACAAGTTGAACCTCCCTTAACTGGAACCCTCAGGTCCTGGCCTGCTCTGGGTAAGGGAGTTTTCTGGACGAGGGGTGGTCACGTTAAATTGGATGGTACAGGTACTGAGCAAGGGGATATTGGGACTGACTGGCTTGGGGCTGGGAGTGCGGCCGAGAGCAGAGAGATCTTGGGGCAGTGGTGGGGGGGGGCGATGGATCGCGGGGTCAGGCCAGCGATTGTGGGAGTCAGCAGCAAGGAAGGACTTCAATTTGTTCGTCGGAGTTCTGCGCATGCGCCACCCGGTGGCTGGGAATGGTTCTGGACGAGGGGTGGTTCTGGATAAGGGAGTTCTGGATAAGGGAGGTTCAACCTGTATAAGGAAGTAAATAGGACCAAAACCATGATAGTCAGACAAGGACACAGCTTTAAACACACAAACAATGATCAACATATGGAATGGACTTCCACAAAGGGGAGTGATCGCAAAACCCTGATCACTGGATGCAATGATAAGGGAATCTGTAGGTTCTTCCTGGCTGGATAACCTAGGATGGGTTGAATACCCTTGCTCATCCATACCTATTTTCTGATCAAATAAGGATAAGAAGAAGAAGTAACAGCTTAAATATTTTCCAGTAGCTTATGAAGCATTAGGAACAGCCATTTAGAATTTAGAGACAAAAGCAGTTGAGCTTTAACCTAGGCTTCACAAAGAAATCAATGAGGAAATAGGAAAAGCCTTGGTTAATATTTTAGGAGCTCTGTAAATGCAGGGCTGTACCCGAGATCTGGAGGATAATGAACACTAACTCGATATTCAATAAGGAATGAGACATGAACCAGGAACTCTAACATTAGTACTGTACAGCAGCATCAAGCAGGAAGTTATCAACACAAATTTGAAGAGTTCTGCAGCCAAAAATAATCGTTAATGAGATTTTTCAAGTTGTTATTTATCCTTCACAAATTGGGATTTCTTTGAGGAGATAATTCAGTTATCCAGCGGACATAATTCATTTAAATATTTGAGCGGCATTTAATAAAGTGTTACAAGTGAGGCTCATGGAATTAATGGCAATAAGTGTGACCCTGAGCTCCGATCGCCTGTCACTTTAATTGTCCACTCCACTCCACTCCCACTCTGATATCTCCATCCTCGGACTCCTCCACTGATCCAATGAAGCTCAATGCAAGCTCGAGGAACAGTACCTCATCTTTCGTTCAGGCACTTTTCAGCCTTCTGGACTCAACATCGAGTTCAACAATTTCAGACCATAACCTCTGACCATCTTTGGCTCCCTTCCCCCCACCCCTCCCACCCGATCTTATGTTTTTTTCTTCTCTTTGTACCCATGGCAGCTGGTCATTATTCCGCCATTCACACCCTATCTAGACTAACCTTATTCTAACTCCTGCCATTACCATTCCAATTCGGCCCATCATCCTTTTTGTCTCTCTAATCTCTCCTGCCTTCCACCCTATCACAGACCTTACCACCTTTTGTGATTTCTTCCCCTCTCCCTTTCAGTGCTTGTTAAGAATCTGTTCTTTTAGAACATTTGCCAGTTCTGACGAAGGGTCATCGACTTGAAATGTTAACTCTGATTTTTCTCCCCACAGATGCTGCCTGACCCGCTGAGATTTCCAGCATTTTCTGTTTTTATTTTAGATTCCAGCATCCGCAGTATTTTGCTTTTGTATTTGTGGCAATTTAACTCGTTGGCCCAGCCTGGCTTGGCAACAGAAAGCGTAAGGTGACAATAAATGGACAAAGACCAGTATGGGGCCAGCAGAGTTGTGGAAAGCTCTGATTATTATCACAGTTGTTATGAACAATATCAGGAAGAGTACTTTTGGTAATAATATAACATTTCTGATGACACACAGATGACTGGTGTTTGATAGGATCTGCACAATTTTAATGAATGGATTAACGATTATAACGTGGGGAAAAGTAAAGTAATGCACACTGGAATAGTAAGCATAAGCACAAGTGTGTTTACTGACCGTCCACTTGGGATAGTTATGTAGCCATTTTCAGATTGATGATTAGCACACGGATACAGTACAATTGCAGGCCTGGGTCCCAGTATAATTCCAGAGCCCAAAGACATGGCACATTATGGAATATTACTACAGTCTAGTTTTAAGTCAGATATAAAAACTGTTCTGGTGATGAGTTTGACATTCTGGGCACTTCATAAACTGACTGCAAAGCCTTTTTTAATGATTTAAGATTATGGCCATTCTTGACTGCACGCTCAGATTTATCATTTACTGGCCAGAAGCCGGGAGCTCTCTCCTCGTGAGCAGTGTGCCTTTCCAAGCCAGGCAATGTAACAGGCCTCTTGTGAGATATGCTTTGGGTTCTACCCGCCCCCCCCCCCCCCCCCCGGAGCTGGATTTTCCAGTCCTTTGCACTCCAGGTTTCGCCCCGGAGCGGCGTGAAAGGCGGCGATGAGGTCTCCTGCGCCCTGTTGCGATCCTCCGGTTGGGTTTTGCGGCAGCGCTCAGCAGCACCGCCGGGAAGAGCTGCGCCGGGGGTGCAACGCCTCGCGATGCGATGTCGGCAGGAGTTTTGACTGTTACCCGGTCCATCCACCGGGAAGTGCGCCTGCAATGACCGCCTGGGAAATCAGTGTGGTCCAGCATCACCGACGGCGCAGAGGAAGGTCGAATACTCCGAAGGTAAGTACAAGTGTTTGTTCTCTTAACTTTTTTTTAGTAATTTGTGCTGTGGGCGTGGGCAGTGTTTTGGGAATGTTTCTGTGGGTTTATTTTTAAGGTCCCCCCCCCCCCCCCCCCCCAGACCTCTCTCGGAGCACACACGGCCCGGCACTTTCGTTTGCGAGTTTCCCATCCTAATGCCACGAGAGGTGTACAACGCCTCCCTTAGCGTTGCGCCCCCTGACGCAGAGCCCAGTTGCCAAAACTTCCTTACTAAAGCACAAACTATTCCCGGTCAGTAACTTTCCAGCCCCGCCTCCGTTTTTGCCCGGAAAACAGAGCAGCCTAAAATCCAGCCCCAAGTCTCTTGTAGTAAGACAGTACAGACACCACCTTCGAGAATCCAACATGAAGCTATTGTCAACAAGGGTAATTATGTACTCATCTGCTGCTCAAGGGCATTTGATTATGAGACAAAACAGGTTATTTTAACAGTGTAACTATTTGCACTGCACTTTTTTTTGACAGACACGTGTCGTTCAAGCCCCGCCCCATCAAACTCCGCCCTCCCCCATCCCAAATAATTCCCTCCACATGGTGCCGAGAAGCAGGACCTAAGTCCCAAGACTCCATTGAGGCCCCGACTCTCTTCCAACCCCCCGCCCCCCCCTCCCGCCTCCCTCAGGGGATTGAGGGGGTCCCTGGGCAGCGGCGGCAAGCAGAGAAGCGGCGGGAGGCTGAGGGGGAGGAATCAGGGGGAGAGAAAGAGAGGCGCTGCGGGCAGGTGGGGGGGGAAGGGGGAATTGGAGGGGAGAGAAGAAATTCGGGGAAGACTGATCACATTCTTCCAACAAGGGACATCGTTGGAGTGGATGATATCCAGAAGTCACGGCTGTCACTATTCACTTCATACCCAATAAATCTGTTAACAATCCGTACACAATGCCTGCTCCATCTATGGTGGGGTTGGGGGGGGATAAGGCACTGGGATAAGGCACTTTGGCTGGGGTAAGGCACTTTGGCTGGCCCTTGCTGTCTTTTGGGGAGCTCTGTCCTCTGTCGCTTCAGGAAGTCAAAGTGGTTCGAGTTACAAAGTCAGTGAGACCTTGGGATGGGCGGTTCCAGTTGTTCTTGTGAGACTTCAGGGTGCGTCTTATCCTCCAAGGGGACCAATCATAGACAAAGGGTGGAGCATGGAGGCCATTTTTGCAGTACAAATAAGCACGTCCTTATTTTAAACCTAAATATGCAAGTGGCAGAAAATATAATGCATGTTTTTGGCCAGTGTTGCACTGAACTGGCTTCAAACCAAATTGATGCGGATAACTTGGGATTTGGGGCTCAAGAGGTATTAGCAGAAACTCTCAGAACAGGAATTGTTTCCATTACAGAAAAAAAAGATTCAGAGAGAACCTGATCCCAATTTCTTTCTGATTGAGAGAAAGACTTGCATTTCTATAGCACCTTTCACGACCACCGGATGTTCCAAAGCGCTTCGCAGCCAATGAAGTACTTTTTTGTTAAAGTGTCGTCACTGTTTGTAATGTAGGATTGAGGCTGCAGTTAGTTATCCTTGGCAAATTCAAAAAGCATCTGCAGAATTATTTTGCTGAATGTTGTGTTGTTTCATGAACCACAACATTACAGCAAACCTGTGCTGTAAATATGCAACAACAACTTGTATTTATATAACGCCTTTAATGTAGTGAAACGTGCCAAGGCGCTTCACTGGAGTATTACGAGATTAAAAAATATCAACCGTGTACATGGACCAGTGGGCTTTGCTGAGGACCAGTATGAATATCATAACATAAAAAATGGGTTAGAGAATTCCAAAGATTCACCATCAAAATTTCTCCTCATCTCAGTCCGAAATAGCCGACCCCTTATTCTGACCCTGATTCTAGCATCCCCAGACAGAGGAAACATTCTCCCTACATCTACCCTGTCAAGCCCTGTAAGAATCAGCTCTTATTCTTCTAAACTCTAGATAATATAGGCCTGGTCTACTCAATCTCACCTCATGGGACAATCCCCCCATCCCAGGAATAAGTCTGGTGAGCCTTTGTTGCAGTCCCTCTATGGCAAGTATATCCTTCCATAGGTAAGGAGACCAAAACTGTACACAATACTCCAGGTGCGGTCTCACCAAGGCCCTATATAATTGCAGTAAAGTGTCTTTACTCTTATGCTCAAATCCTCTTGTAAAGGCCAACATACCATTTACTTCCTTAAATGCTTGCTGTACCTGCATGTTAACGTTCAGTGATTCGTGTACAAGGACACCCAGGTCTCTCTGAACACCAACATTTCAACAATGGTTCAAATGCATATGCAAGGTGAGTAAACCGTTGCATTGCAACATCCAAAAGGTATGAACGGTGGCAAACATTACCAACAATTGCATTAATCACTAAACTTTGCAGATGTTACAACAGGCACATAGCAGCGGACACGTTTACAGAGGAGCTTCTGCTGCTGGTTCGTGATTTTCAAATACACTGCTGATAAAACCAGGGCAATTCACTCACAACTGGCACTGCACATGTCTTCGGTTTGTTTCAGTGACTGCATGCTGTGTGAAGTGCACAAGTTGTATATGTCCATCACAGAAAGGTAGCCAACGTTTCATAACAGTCCAAGCTGTGATGGTGATGGAATGCTGGCTTGTCTGGTATCAGATAGATACAGCGGCGCGATGAACTGATTGGAGCTTCCGGATAAATGACGCAAGTCTCCGGTACAAATGACACACCGCTCCTATCAACAGCAAGCTTCGCAATTTACATTGTGCAGAACTGGCCTGTAATTAGCAAAATTGACCCAACTTTTTTTTTTAAATTAAGAACAGTAAATGTTAAATTTAACAAGTTGTATTCAATAAGCACTCTGAATTGCTTGCAAATGGTCTGTAGTTTGTGCAGCTTTATTTATTCAAGTTAGTTTCTCCCACACCAGAACATTATCCCAGCCACTTGCAGCTCCCTCTCCCCATAAAAGCTGACAGATATTTCCCTCCTACTGTTGAATGCCGAGGTGAGAGAGGGGTTGATCTGTGGCTATTAACCCTTAGGTGGGTTATCAAACTTTGAGGTTTCAGAGGGTATGTGCTCTGAGCCCCACAATGTGTTGCTATTGACGAGATTCCTTATAACCTGGCTTCCCCCACCCCCTTGATGTCCACAATGAGAATGAAGGCGTTAAAAAGGTCATCGTCAATCTCGGGAAATGGCAATCTTCCCCTGGGTGTTTTTCCCCAAGCCATATGGGCACCCAAGGTATTGGTTTAATCAATACACAAGGATGGACCTCTATTGAGCTCAAAGGGGATCTGCAGTCCAGCATTGCCAGATGTCACACTTGGCCTGCCGTCCACTCCTTTCTGAGCAGATGGTTCTCCAGTGGCCTGTGCCTCAGGCTGCCAAGTATAAAGACACTGAAATATAAACGCGGGGAAAAAAACCTCACCCACATTGTAAAGGTTGAGGGTTTCTTGTCAAACTCACTCACAAACAATAAAACTAAAAAGTTCAGGAAAGCAAGTGCATTCTGTCGAAGTCCCAGCAGGCCCATCCTCTACATTATTGCACTCCCCGTAATATCGTCTTTCAGCTGGCTCGCCAAGCTGCATTGTTTTGCATTGCAAACTTTAGTCAATTCTCAGCTTTGTGGCATTTAGAGAAGTTCTTATATAAAGCAATTTGCATTTGTGGGGACTCTGCAGCAAACAGCGAAATAGGGTCGACTCGCAGCCCTGAAACGGACACCGCAAGCCAGATTATATCTGAGTTTGCTTGAAACCTACAGTGGATATTGCATATTCAGAATATTTCAAGTATTGGTATCGTTTGTTCACGACTCGGGCAGAATTATGATGGTGCTGCTCCTGTGAATGATATTTGTAAGTCGGTTTTTATGATGTTATTATTGGGGTTTTCCTAAATTGTTAAAACAAACCCCTTTTCACATTACAACAGTGACTACAATTCAAAAGTACTTCATTGGCTGTAAAGTGCTTTGAGACATCGGGTGATCGTGAATGGCGCTATATAAATGCAAGTCTTTCTTTCCTCAAACATAAAAAGCAAAGTTTGTAACTCACAGTTACAAATGAAATGAAGTAACCAGGTTGGTGCTGCGTCATTTAGTGCGGGTTATTGCACGAGCAGCTATTAAGCCCGTTCACGTTATGTTATAACATTTATGCTTTTCAATCAAATTAACAAAATCTGTTTGCTACAGTCTGTTTGACCCGGTTAGTGCTATCCTCTGACCCTGAACTGCTACACAGTCTTGATGGGATCGAGGTGAAACCAACTGTGACAATAAAGGAAATTGAAAAACTCTTCCTGGTTTGTGCCACCAACTGGACTTGCGAAAGGAGCCGAGAGACATTTTGCCAACACCTCTCACTGTCGCTCTTTTGTTAACGAGCTGCAATGTGGGTCGCTAAAGCTCTGCCCATACTTTGTGACAAAAAAAAACCCTCCTCCTTAATGACAAGTGTGACAGTGGGAATGAAAATACTGGTTGTCTCTTTTGTACCGTCCTTTCTTCCTGGGCGTGGGGCAGTGCAGAGAATGCATTGAACGGCAAAGATTGAATCCACAAAAGCACCCAATGGACAGCCGCTCGGTGATTGGCAGCATAAAGAGGAGACAAACCAGAAAGCCCTCAATTTGCAGCTGATGCACGGGAAGGACATGGGGAGTTCAGTTTACAATAGCGAAAACATTACCAAGCTAATGGCACCGGCAATCATCTGACCACCATACATCCCCGAGAGCAGCAGGGCATCCATTTCCAGTTAAGTGTTAGAGTGCCTTTTTGCTTTCTTTGGCCACAGCAGGGGTAAACAACCTATTGCGCAAAACCCACTGACTGGTAATAAATTACTATATTGGATACCTTTGTTGTCTCTCGCCAACGATTTCACTTCGTATTCCTGCTATCGTTACCAATTAAAGCAGTGACAGCTTTCGCAATTTTTATTCTGCGGTAGATCACGCCTTCGTGTTCCAACTGGTTCAGTAGGGCCCAAAGGGTCAAGAGGCCCTTTTGACCTCTGTCAGTTAATATCCATTGACCACTTGCTATTTAGTGCAATCTCAAATGAACAGATGGATACCTTACTGCCAGCTACCATAAAGCCCAGAAAATAAAGATAAATGATATTGGGCTTGGGTTTGAAACTGGTTTATAAGGGTAAAATTGGGTGGGAGCTACTTAATAAAATCCCATTCCCTTCAAAATGTGTGATCAGTCAAACTTATATTAAGACTCATACATTCAGGGGTCCGTATTGAAGGAGTTTTTTAGGTGCACGAGTGATTTTGCCCATTTTTAAATTTTCTTAAAAGAACAAAAGATAATAAGCATTTTGGCTGATTTACTGTACAAATCTGAACATGTTTGCAGCAGTGTCCCGATGTGACAGTTGTCCCTGTGCTCTGTGCAATCTTGCTGCTGTCTTTCGGCCAAAGCTGCATCACTTTATATTGACGTGCACTGCAGGAGAGAGAGGCATAATTTGCATCGGAAAATTAAATTTCAATTCAGCCTCGAGGACACTCAGGCACCAAAGCTGTTATTTCCTGTCAGGCTTTGGAAGAGAACAGCCTTTAAAGACATCCACAACTTAATTTGGCATTATCCCACCCAGTTACAGAAAATAAATAAAATCGAGTGATCTTCAAAAGGTCTTCGCCGAGTAAGACTTCGGCCTCTTTGAGGACAAAAGCCAGTACTGATTGTCCATTTATGTACTGAAAGCAAATCAAATTGCCAGCGTAATACTGGATTTACACAACGGAGAACAGGTCTTAAGAAAGTTAGCACAAAAGCACTTAAACGCTGGCTTCGTCATTTTAAATGTTTAAAAAAATTTTTTACTCAAATGCCTACGTGCTGAGTGTTTTTTTTTGAAATTCGTAGCCAATCGTTCCAATTCTTTGTCAAATCACAAACGCCAGAGGTCACCTTGCACACGCCAAGGATCACTCTGCGCCAATGCTCTTAGCCAAAAGGCCTAGAGCCACTGCACCGTTCCTGGAAGTACTGCAATACCAGGTTCGTGCCATGGAGGTGGATGGGTCAGGTCCCCCACACACCTCCGTGGAGGTGGATGGGTCAAGCCACCCCACCCACCTCCTGTTTCCAAAAAAGCAAGCATATACCTTCTGAGTGGTTAGGCTACTGAGCTACAGCAGCTGAAACGTAGATTGCAACAAAAACACTTCAGCTGTAAGTTGCATCACTCTGGTGACAAAAAGCATGGGGGGGGGGGTAAATTGGCCTCCTTTATGCCTCCCACTAGCGCCTCCAGGGGGCGATAACAGGGCACAAAGGACTTACCGACCGGGCGCGGCGAAGTTACCCACACCTGCAAACTTCCATGGCGGATTAGCGCCAGCAATAAAACTTACCGCCTCGATCGCCTGCGCCCCAGAGAGCGTGCCGGATGTAAAATTCGCTTCCACCGCCTGCAGTGTCACCAGGCGGCAACAACAGCAGCTGCAGAAGGCATTGTGACCTCAGCCGGCCACTTGGGGAGCGCTAATTAAAGGCAGTGGTGATGATGTAGGGCAACATTTATTTATGTCCCCAGTGTGTTGCATTTTGCTTTTTTCCCAGCCCGCAATTGCTCAGCCCTGCACTCTGAGTGCTCGGGGCGGCTCTACCTGTATCGCAGGTGCTGTCAACAACCATTCCCAGCCTTAGCCTCCAATCACCGCAGCATTGGCCCTTCCCTTTAAAAGGGAGGGGAGGATTCTCTAACACTGGCAGTGCTGCACAGAACATCTGTCGCTCCCTTTAGCACTCCAGGGGAAGTGGTAGCGCTTGACTTTGTGCTCCGCTTCCCTCGGAGCGCTAAACCGGAAGTTCCCGTCGGAATCAATTGTTCAGCGCCCAGCGATACTTTTGCGCAAAATTATCTTCGCCAAACGGGGCGCTGTGCAATTTCTAGCCCCATGAGTTTATATTTTTTAAACTTTGCGTGCGTTACTGAACATAACAGATGGTTGGATGCATTAGGAAGATGGTTAGATATATTTCAGTTCTAAACTGGCTTGGGGCTATAGTTTGTCCAGCGAACACATACATGGACAAAGCCAGTGAGCAACCCCATTCACCAGAATCGCTACCCCTATTTCTTATTTGTGTCAATCAACGTTCCCACTAAGCCGCACAGCTGTCTGGAGGTTCCTGCGCAGGCCACTTACCGGCTCTTGATTGGGAGATTTCACGCAGCCCGTGAAATGAACCACGGAGTCCCAAAAAATTAGGGGGAACATTGGTGTGTGTGTGTGTGAGACTTTCTACTCTTTGATAAATAAATCTGAGGTAACATGTTTGAGGCACAAAAAAGTGCTTTAAATACTAAATATATTTTTATCACAGCTGAAAACTTAAATCTAGAAGCATTTTGGGGGAGGGAGAGAGGCTATACATAAACCATTGACATGTTCTGAATTAAATCAGAGGTTTCTGTGCAGATTGAAAAAAAATGTACAAGGGCACAAATGACGGCACCTTGGGACGTCTCACTACGTTAAAGGCACTATATAAATGCAAGTTGTTGTTGTCATTCCTCTCAGATGTTTTAGCAACAGCGTTAACCCATTTTTAACTGCTCAGCTAAAATAACAAAGAGAGAATTCTGAGGGGGAAAATCATTAATTATCCCACATGGTAATTTCAGGGTCTAGGTGCAGAACAATGACAACCCACATTTACATAGTGCCCTCAACAGAGTAATTGTCCCAAAGTATTCAAGACAGCAGAAATAGAGAGTGCGCAGTAGTGCAAGAGCTGGGAGAGATGACCAAAAGGGCGTTGCAAAGAATAGGTCAGTACAAAAAAAAGTATTAAACTCATTGAATGAAAGGTGTCCATTGAAGTGAAAATAACTTTTAAAAGACAGGGCAGCTATGAGATCATGTCAGATTACTTACTATGGTTATGGTCACTCTACCGACCATAGATATTATAGAATCGTACAGCACAGAAGGAGGCCATTCGGCCCATCGTGTCTGTGCCGGCACTTTGAAAGAGCGATTCCATTTGTCACACCCCGGCTCTTTCCCCATAACCCTACAAATGTTTCCTTTTTAAGTATATATCCAATACCCTTTTGAAAGTTACTATTGAATCTGCTTCCACCACCCATTCAGGCCGTGTATTCCAGATCATAACATCTTGCTACATCACTCTTATTCTGTTGAAAGAAGTTCAACTTTTTTCATATATGAGTCAGAAGGTTGTGGGTTCAAGTCTCATTCCAGGGACTTGAGCACAAACATCTAGGCTGACACGCCCAGTGCAGTGCTGAGGGAGTGCTGCACTGTCAGAGGTGCCGTCTTTTGGATCAGACGTTAAACCGAAGCCCCGTCTGCCCTCTCAGGTGGATGTAAAAGATCCCATGGCACTATTTCAAAGAGGAGCAGGGGAGTTATCCCTGGTGTCCTGGCCAATATTTATCCCTCAATCAACATAACAAAAAAAAGGATTATCTGGTCATTATCGCATTGCTCTTGTGGGATCTTGCTATGCGCAAATTGGCTGCTGAGCTTCCTGGAAGTAAAGCACTTTGGGACATCTGAGGTCGTGAAAGGCGCTATAGAAATGCAAGTCCTTTTTAATTGAATTCAATGGTTTTGCAGCATGCAAAGCCTTGCCAGTAGCTCAGGTTGTTGGTAAATTTACCTCGTACAGTAAATGCAGCCAGAATCCTGAGTAATGTGGAGTGAGATTCCCTACAGGAGTGCAAGAAGAAACAAATTGTACTACTCACATAGGTGTGTGATGAGCAGCAACATGGAATTGGAAATCAGCTTGGAGAGATCCTTGATTAAACATCATTTGATAAGCTTTGTGATCCCTCAAGCTCAAAGCTTTCCCACAGATCATGACTCACTGATGAAACTCCAGTTCCTCACACAGCCTCTCAAGAGTCATTGATTAGAAGGTCTGGAAGTACATTGGACCTGTTCTGACCATTTATCGGACATATTTTTGGTCTCCTTACCCAAGGAAGGAGATACTTGCCTTTTGGGCATCAAGGGTGCAATAAAGGTTCACTAGATTGATCCTGGGATTCCCATGAGGTGAGATTGAGTAGAATGGACCTATATTCTCGCGAGTTTAGATGGATAAGAGGTGATCTCATAAAGCATAAACAATTCTTACAGGGCTTGACAGGGTAGATGCTGAGAGGCTGTTACCACTGGCTGGAGAGTCTCAAACTACGGAGTATAGTCTCTGAATACCGGGTCGGCCATTTAGGATTGAGACGAGAAGAAATTTCTTCACTTAGAGGGTGGTAAATCTTTGGAATTCTCTACCCCAGAGGGCTGCGGATATCCAGTCATTGAGTATATTTAAGGCGGAGATGGATAGATTTTTGGACTCTAAGGGAATCATGGGATATGGGGATAAGGTGGGAAGGTGGAGTTGATGTAGATCAGCCATGATCTTATTGAATGGCGGAGCAGGCTCAAGGGGCTGTATGACCAACTCCTGCTCCGATTTCTTATATTCTTATGTGAAATCGCCCTTTGTGCAGCATTCCAGTAGGTGAATGGGAAGGGGGAGAAGACCTAAGAATGAGGTCCTCCTCAACCAACAAAGGTCACAAAAGTGCCCATAATTCTCTGTTGAAATCTCTGAAATGACCCATGCTTTGGAAAGATATTGGGAAAAGTGTACAGAAATATCCCTCACCAGGGGCACAACAGACCATCACAGGCCAGTGGGTACAGCTGCACAAAAATAGCCGATGCCATTAGGCCCAGCAGAGCAAAACCTGGCTCCCAACTGCTCTGCGGGAGCCTGATTTAAAATATGTTTATGACCCACATCTCCATGGCGGGACACCCAGACACCCACCACCGTAGCAATGGCAACCGGCACGTATGTGACAGGTTGGGGTTGCTTTCCCCCGTTTTTTCATTTTTAACTAACCCCACCCCCCATGTCCCTTTGCCACCCCCCCCCCCGCTGTCCATCTCCCCCCACATGTCCCTTACCCCCCCATGTCCCTCTCCCACCCCCGTCCCCCCATGTCCCTCTCCCACCCCCCCGCCCGCCCCCACCAGCCCACCTCCCACATGTCCCTCACCCACTACCCCCCCCCACCCCAAATGCCCCTCTCCCATCCTTCATGTGCAGGGTTAATATTGAGGTCTCAGAATCTTGCCCTCAATCCACATGATGAAGTCGACAGCGATTTGCTGTAAAATAACCAATATGCTCGCTTCACTAAAGACCCCCGCTCCGGCAGGGGGCAGGGGGGTGGGGGGGGGGAGATGGGGGCACAGTGGTAGGGAATTACCAAATAGCAGAGAAGCCAGCACAAGCAGTGAACAACTTCTTTCCTAGCTCCTGCTAACCACCTAAACTGACACATGTAGCTCCAAGAGAACGTCACTCCTTATCCAAAAGACAATTGTTTCTCAGCTCAAAAAGAACCAGGCTGTCACTGTGCTTAGAATAGAAAATAGAATTGGACATGTATTTGGAAAGGAAGAATTTGCGGGGCTACGGAGGAAGAGTAGTGGAGTGGGAGTAATTGGAGAGCCAGCACAGGCACAGCAGGCTGAATGGCCTCCATCATTGCTGCATGATTCTATAAAAACAGACAATAAATGATGATGGAACTTGATGTGGGGCCTTTGAATGACGAATGAACCTTATATATATCACAGTATGCAGGAAGATAATCTGACCATCAAGATATAATTTTCTTAGCAGGACATGTATTTGAAGTGAGATGACAGTAATTCTCAACTCAAATCCCTCTATCCTCACCACATCCTACCTGTGCAATCTTCTCCAGCCTCATATCCCAGCATGTAACCCCTGCTCTTCAGACCTGGTCGACTGCGTATCTCCTCTCTCCCTTGCTCCATTCCACTATCGATGATTCTGCCTCCAGCTACCACACTCCTGCACTCTGTAACTCCTCTCCTGCTCCAGCGGGTTAACTCCCAACTTCAACAACCTCTTCAACTGGTCCCTCAGTCACTTTGTGTAACTTCTCTTCCACTCCCTGCTCAGTCCAGTCTCTTGTGAGGTGCGTTGGCCTGTTTCGTGCACAACTTTATAAGTTTATATTTGTCACTGGATGAAGGAATGAGCAAAAACATACTTTTCTGTAAATACTCAGTGATACACAGGATTTTGAACAGTTCCATCAAGTTTATGCCACAAGGATTAGAGAAACACACCTGAACCAAACTGAACAATTATAAAACATAATGACCGGGAGTTTGGGGGTAGGTAATAACAGCAAAATGAACAGCGTTCGCCATTATTACCTCTTTGAAACTGACCGCAACGTCAGCATGTTGCGCGTGCGCATCCTATCACGGAAATCCTGATGCTGTGCTCAGTCATTCACTGCTCCGACACGGGCTGCACTCAGGCCCCTCCAGAGCCGCAAATCAGTGAAACTGACAAAAACTTGGGCTTTTCTGCGATATTATCACTGTTAAATACCCCATTAAATATTAGCCCTTGTTGGAATAGGTGTAACTGGGGTTTTAACAGTGTATTGACTCTGTTAGACAAACGTTATGGTCCTGAAAAACAAATTCTAATTTCTCCATGTTGATTAAAATTAAGAAACTTTAAAAATTGTGTTTTTTTTTAAGTCTGTTCATCTTTATTTCAGGTTTGCCTTTTCCCCATGTGAAAGTCCCAAATCTTTGTTTTGTTCTCTAACATTTTTAAAAAGTCAGAATAAAAGCAGCTTCTTCGTTTCCTGGTTCCTAGCCTGCGGGAATTCTCCATTGTGATTGGCTGCTTAGGCAGCTTGTTAACATCACAGCAGCTATGGGATTCCCACTATACAACACTGATCGCAACTGCACATCGAAAAAGCCAAACTACTCGCCACAGAAATGGCTTTCTTCAGGGCCAGCGGCAAAGGTGTTTGCTTCGCCACTGATCGCAAATTGCGGGCCAATGTATGATGTATTTTCCCATGTCATTACAAACAGAAACCTATATTATTCTCCCTTTCAGTCACACCGCATGATCGGCCTTAACATTGATATTCTAAAAATCTGCTATGCCTTGCTTTCATCACCATCATTGTAATAATAAGTTTCAATGTTACAGGCAGAGTTTGGATTCAGAGTATTGATGCTATCACAAGGTGGCCGGTCTGAAGACCTCCACCCACAAGTCCCACCGGGAGGTCATGTCTGAGTGGGAACAATTTTGGGAATCTCAAATACTCCCAGCGATCAGCTCAACAGCAGGGGCACAGAGCAGTAAACCGAGCTTGTGTCCACCTTGGCCATCTATGGAATGAAGCAAACTTCGAACAGATCTAAACTGACGAATAGAGTGGATAAAAACCAAATGCAATGGAGTTGGAAACATTTATGTTGGTTGAATAATAATAATCTGCCCCTTTTTAATATTCTCATTAAAAGTCTCCCTCTGTAGACAATGACTGACTCATCTTCATAAGCACTTCATCTTACTCTCCAGCACAAAAATAATCGAGCTGATCGTATTATATTCAACACCACATAAACGGCGGTGAGTCATGGACTGCAATATAAACCGAGGTTTCGGCAGACTACTAAAACTGCCCAGTCTTCATTGCCCTGGTTTATGGCGTCAGTATAACCTCTCAGTTGTTACAATCTTGCAACACATTCCAACCCAACTGTTCATCTGCGTGTGGTAAGGTGCCCACAGGGAACGGACGTGAAACGTCAGGAACTTCTCGGATACATGAAAAACTGAACCAAATTGAGTCAACAACACTGCTCGAGGTGCCTGTAGGCAGAATGTATTTCTCAGAGTCCAGCCGCTCTTCACATTTTAGGTATGGTTTTAGATTGGCCCAGTTCAGTTCTAAGAATGAAAAACAACAATTTGAAATGGGACATTCTTTCCCAATTAACATCAGTACCACATTTTTGGAAGAACTACTTCAGTTTAGAAGCAGTGCAGAGACAGCATTTTCTTCTGACAGTATTCATTCATTAAATTAACAACTTATATTTATATAGCGCCTTTAACGTAATAAAACTATTAACCATCTCACATTCTTATTTCAATTTCAGTAAGTCCTGAAACTATTATGAATTATAATATTTATGTGGAGAGTTTGAGTAATTGTTACAAGAATAAGGGATTATTTCATTCAAACTTTTAGACTGTACAGCCTTAACTGCAGGTAGGAATTAAGAGGTGAAAATGCCATTGCTCCAGTCCTTACAGGAGCACTTATCTTAAAACTGTGATTTGCCACCCGTTAAAGATGGATGGATGGAAAATGACGGATTGCAAATGTGTAATTTTGCGATGTGCGCTCGGCACACATCAAAGAGCGACTCAGTCGCGTTTTTACCCTTTAAAAAAAACAAAATGGTAAGAATTGACATCTATATATGTTCTTTCAAATTAAGGCTATTAGAGTAATCAAGTTCACATCAAAGCCTACGAATGACTGCGATATTAACACTTAACTTGTTCAAATGATTTTGCAGTGTAGTCGTGAACTTGAGGTGATCCAAAATGCTCGCTGCCCGTGTCCTAACTCGCACCATGTCCCATTCACCCATCACCCTGTTCTCGCTAACCTACATTGGCTCCTGGTTGAGCAACGCCTCAAATTCTCTTCCTTGTTTTCAAATCCCTCCATGGCCTCACCCCTCCCTATCTCTGTAATCTCCTCGAGCCCCACAATTCTTCGAGATATCTGCTCTGCTCCAATTCTGGGCCTCTTGAATATCCCCAATTTTAAATCGCTCCACCATTGGTGGTTGTGCCTTCAAGCTCTGGAATTCCCTCCCTAAACCTCTCCAGCTCTCTACCTCTCTTTCCTCCCTAAGGATGCTCCTTAAAACCTACCTCTTTGACCAAGCTTTCGGTCATCTGCCCCAATATCTCCTTATGTGGCTAGGTGTCAAATTGTGTTTGATAACGCTCCTATGAAACGCCTTGGGACATTTTATTATGTTAAAGGTGCTAGATAAATGCAAGTTGTTGTAGTTTTACTGACGGCATTAATCTCATTCATTAGGCCTTCATCTAGTATTGTTGCAAACAGTAAATTCTATACTAAGAGGGGTATAGAGAGTTTAGCTGAAGAGTCCTGAATCGAAGTCAAGTCCTGAATTTACATGCTGATGATTACAAGCCTCCACGGAGAGAGTTTTAATATTATAAGCTAGACCACGGGATAGAAGGTGGGGGAGGGGAGCAGGATAAATTGCACTGGGACCAGGAGCCTTGCTTTCTACAAAGCGCACCTTCTATTGCCTAATTATGGAGCATCACTAGCTGAGGCCATCATGACTGGAGAACATGACGGTGGGAGCAGGAATGGGGACCATTAATAAAAAGAAAGAAAATTTAACATTGAACCCCTTTTGATAAATTTTGTGTGTCGATTTTTTTTTTTACTCAAAATGTTTTGTGGAAGAATAATTTGAAACCAGGCTCTTTGGAGCTTCACCTTTCATTTATGTCCTACATTGCTCTCGGTGTCTCGGATAACCAGTTTCGTCATTCCCATTGCAACCAATGATGCTAAGCAATTGTGACAACTATTTACACTGTAAATTGAACAGAAGCCTGGCTTAATACATGTCCAGTGCAAAAAAGTTTAGTGTTGCTAATCCAAATACTAACATTTCAATGGCACTTCCATCATGTCCACTATATTAAAGACTGGATCATTTGCTCATGTACAAAATGAAAAGCTGAAAAGGTGTCATATCCGGAAAATGATCAGTCATCCTTAAGCTTTAGTTCAGCTCTTTATTATGGATGAGGCCTACACCGTTTACTGGCTTTTACAATAATTTACATTAAAAACTGTAATATTGAAGCAATGACTAACTAACTGGAAACATTCAATGCATTTTGACTAAATTTGACTGAGCAATGTCCAAATACAGCTGGAATAAAACAGGAGACAGAGCTATAGCTTCTGTCTCATTGCTTGTAAAAATGTTTAATTCTACATTCTTGAATAAGTCAGGCCTGATATATCATTGTCAGCTATACTGAATGAATAATATATATTTTTTAAAGCTTACTTGCAATGATCATCTATTTATCTGTTGAAAGTCTGCATGTGCACTCACCCTCTCTGTGTATATTGAACTCTTGTTCAGTCACTTTTTTGTGCCAGTCACACATGTGTCATGTGGAGGGAGGGGAGGGAGGTGAATGGCCACATGGGAGAGGTGACAGGGAGGCAGGTGTAGGTAAAAGCGAAAAGTGAGTGAATAAAGAGACGTTTGCAGAGGGAAAGCGGGGAAGGACAGGAGCAAATGGAAATGGATTCAGGCAGGACGATGGCTCTCAGTAAAACACATTCCCTTTTACCACACTCATTCTCTTAATATAGTGATTAAAATCATGACTCAGTACTTTATCCTAACAGTCCTTACCCTCAATACTTCCATCCACCAGCTACTTGCTACTCTTCCCAAACTATTAACTCGCCCCCAGTGCACTTCACTTACCCAGTTGCCCAAACTACTCCCAAAATATAACCACTTCCCAAACACCACATTCTATCACGCACCAACACCACAACATGTCTGCTTCTTTATATAGCACCATACCCTCTGACTCTGTCAATAATATATTCAACACAAACAGTTACAAATTATGGAAGGGAGACTTGGATTTATATTGCAATTTATCGTATTTCAGAAATGTCTCAAATCACTTCACAAAGAATTGATTACTTTGACATCAATGACTGTTGTTGTGTAGACAAATATAGCTGCCATTTTGCACACAGCTAGATCACACACACAGCAAAGAGAATTGACTGGGTTAATCTGTTTTTAGTGGCGTTGATTGAAGGAAGAATATTGGCCAGGATTCCCTCCTCTTATTCAAATAGTGACATGGGGTCTTCAACACCTGCCTGTAACACTGAAAGAGACAGAGATGGCATCTTACCTGAAACACCTTCGATAATACAGCACTCCCTCAGAACTAAACTGGAGTGTCAGCCTACATTACACACTCATGTCAGGCAGTGGGCCTTATACACTGTCCTCACTAGTGAAATATTCTTTTGTCCTATAAGCATTCTGATTGTACCACGTCAGAATTACTTCCAACACAAATAAACAGTGGCTCACAATAGAGCTTTAAACCATCACAACAGAGGTCGTCACTCTGTGATTCAATATAAATGACTTCTAAAATGTAGAATTTCAGTACTGTGCAGTTGGTGCTTTGTTTCCAGCCACTAGTTAGACTGCAATTAATTTGTTTTGTAAGTATTTTTACATTTTTTCCTTCAGTCAAGTCACAGAGCTACTAATGATCTTTGTGCAGAAGTAGTCCTGCCTCACTAAGTGACGGTCACGGCCAAGGCTGAATGCAGTCTTGAACACTGGCTTAACATTTCGGAGGGTCTGGCCTTGAGATTTTCTGATATGTGGTGGGCGATGTTCCCCAGAAAATGTAGGCCATAAGGTAATTTCAAAAATAATGAAATTTTTTTTTTTTAAATCAATAAGTAAATAATAAAATACAAAGGGCAGTGTGCCTATATTCCCTAAACTTTTCAATTTATTAGTTAACGCCACAAAAAGATCTTACGCCCTTGGTGCAGGAATAACGTACTGAATCCCCAAAAGTCCAAACCTTGGGGAATGAAAGTGTGCCCCTGCGCTGTCTGCACCTGCAGGAGAAAGGTTTCAAATCACAGAGCATCCTCGGTCAAAACAGCCTCACAGTTATCTTGATGAAGGAGCCGCCATCTGCCTCCCAGTTGCCTTTACAGCAGCTTTTATTGACGTTTGTAGCTTCAACATTTTTGTCAGGCGATGCCAAGACGGCCGTTACTGCACACTGGAGATTCGCATGCAACAAATGATGGGCTTTAGTGCTGGAAACTGTCTTCCTTCTTCATTTACATTGCATGACTGTTTTATAAGGGCTGTGGGCTACCTTCATTGGGAGGATCAATACATAAAAGCTGCACACAGAACCAGAATCTGGAATGTGAACATTTAATAGTGTCCACAATGTCAGTGCAGCTTCATTCAACGCTTAATTGCACATTTGGGGAAGTTCAAGCAGCTCCTTCAGTTTGCACTGTGCAGCTTGTAAAACTGTTTAAATAGTCTATGTTTTAATTATGACACCACGTACCTGATCACAACTAATACAGCCGGGTGCAGCACGTGTTCAATAAGGAAGCGTCAATCAGCTGGGGCAACACAGTGCCCTATACTGTACAGACCTTCAAATGCTTCTCATCAGTGAACAAGTAATTAGAACACAGCAATTAGCCAATCAGATCACTGTTTCTCAGCCAGAATCACTCATTAACGTAGCAAGATTGTGAGGCACATTGCAAGGTTACTGTAATGCAAAATGCCATCCAGTGGCAACACAAGCACATAGCACACACGAGTTCGACAAAATCCTTATCAACACATGGGGGAGGGTAAAGCTCACAGCAGCAAAGTTTTGAATATTAGATCAACACTGTATTATATTTCCTTATTTTTACATTTGTTTGTGAATGTAGGCATCACTGGCATCGCCAGCATTTATTACCCATCCCTAATTGCCCTCGACTGGGTTGCTGGGCCATTAAGAGTCAACCACATTGCTGTGTGTCTGGAGTCACATATAGGCCAAACTAGGTAAGGACAGCAGATTTCCTTCCCTGAGGGACATTAGTGAAGCAGATAGCATTTTTTTTTTAAACAACAATCCGGTAGTTTCATGGTCACCATTACGGATGCTAGTTTTTTTTTAATTCCAGATTTATTTAATTAACTGATTTTAAATTCCCCAGCTGCTGTGGTGGGATTTGAACTCATATCTCACAGATTATTAGTCCAGGCCTCCGGATTACCAGCCCAGTAAGATAACCACTAAGCTACTGTTCCCTTTACTGCCAGATATATCTATATGTCTGTATCTCCTTCTCTGAGATTGCTCATGGTAAGCCAAGTAATGTGAAAGGAGCATTACAGCATGTATCGCACAATGTATTAATGTGCTGCCCAGTTGCAGCTGCGTTTACCCTGACTTATCCCTTTAAGGCCAGCAAGCCAAGCTGCTGCAAAGAGGCACATTCGAAGGCCAATTAACTGGCGGCGAGGAAAGTTTGCAGATTGGCAAGCAGAGGTCAGCAGATACCATGGACCGGAAACGTTAATCCATACCTTTCTCCATACACAGGGGTGGCCGAACCTGCTGAGTGCTTCCTGCATTTATTTCAGAATTTCAGCATCTGCAGTATTTCGCTTCTTTTTCCAAATGAAATAACTGGGTTTCTTTTTTTGTATCTTTGGCACATTGAACTGTGATGTATTTTGCTCAGTAAGACAATTGGCTCCTCTGAAACTGCCCGTAACTTCAACACATAGCGCATGGGCATCTAAACATGGAAATCCTGAAGTTGCGGTCAGTCATTCACTGCAGTGACACTGGCTGCGCTGTGCCCCCCGGCCCCCCAAATCAGAGAAAGCAGCAAAACTGACAAAAACATGGGCTGTTCCGCAGTAATATCGCTGTTAAATACCCCATTAAAAGTTAAGCCTTGTTGGATTAGGTGCAACTAGGGGTTTTAACAGTGTATTGACTGGTAAAGAAATGTTCTGCTCCTAAAAAACTAATGTTTATATTTGTGGAGTGTCAAATTTTTCCATAATGATAAAAATTACATTTTTTTTTTAAAGTTTTTTTTGTAAATTTTTTTTTTTTTTAAAGTCACAATTTTTATTTTGCTCTCTGCAACATTTTTTTTTAAAGTCTGGATAAAAGCAGCTTCTCATTTCTGGTTTCCTGTCTGTGAGAATTCCGCATTGTGATTGGCTGCTTAGACAGCTTGTTGACGTCTCTGCAGCATCACAGAAGGGATTCCCGTCACAGAGCGCTGAAATCAATTCACGGTCGAAAAAAGCAAACTCCTCGCCATGGAGACCGCGAGATCGCTGTGGGTAGCCGGTGAGCGTCGTCGCTTTGCCACGGACCGCAAATTCCGGGCCATCGTTACACGTAGTTAATTTCAGCGCATCCGAAAACTTACAGTAACTTGTTGGCGACAGGGACTCGGAAGAGGTTCAATCTGGAGACAGACGCAGGGAGATAAATAAACCTGCGAGGGTAAGGCGAGGGGTGCAGCGCATGAGCAATCCAATTTTTTCATGCCACGGGGCATGACAAAAGCAAAACCGCAGCTTGCTAATCTCCGCCTTACCGTCAAGAAGCCAAGTGGAAGCCTGGTGGTGCTTCGTCAGAGGGGGGAGGCCAGGGGAAGATCGGGATGGGAGACCGAGGGGAAGATCGGGAGGGGAGTCCAGGGGATGATCAGGAGCGGAGTCCAGGGGATGATCAGGAGCGGAGTGCAGGGAAAGATCAGGAGGGGAGACCGAGGGGAAGATCAGAAGAGGAGACCGAGGGGAAGATCGGGAGGGGAGTCCAGGGGATGATCAGGGGAAGATCGGGAGCAGAGTCCAGGGGAAGATCGGGAGGGGAGACCGAGGGGAGTCCAGGGGAAGATCAGGAGAGGAATCCAGGGGAAGATCGGGAGGGAAGACCGAGGGGAAGATCAGAAGGGGAGACTGAGGGGAAGATCAGGAGGGGAGATCGGGAGTGGAGTCCAGGGGAAGATCGGGAGCGGAGTCCAGGGGAAGATCGGGAGCAGAGTCCAGGGGAAGATCGGGAGCAGAGTCCAGGGGAAGATCAGGAGCGGAGTCCAGGGGAAGATCGGGAGCAGAGTCCAGGGGAAGATCGGGAGCAGAGTCCAGGGGAAGATCGGGAGCAGAGTCCAGGGGAAGATCGGGAGCGGAGTCCAGGGGAAAGATGAGGTGGGGAGACAGAGGGTGTTATGTATGTAAACCTGTAAATACCATGTCTAACCACCAGAGGGCTTATCTCCTGGAGTCCCAAGGATCCCACAATCCCTTGGAAGCACCTGTATATAAGGAGGCTTCACAGGCTGGAGAGGCACTCTGAGATCTGTAATAAAGGACTCCGGTCACACCTTACTTTGAGCTTGCCCCTGACTCTTTATTCAAGACATAACAGAGGGGGAGATCAGGGGGGAAGATCAGGAGGGGAGACCGAGGGGAAGATTAGGAGCGGGGACCATTCTACAACCTCTGCCCAATGACAATGTTGGCAGTGGCCCAGCAGCAGGTAGCCTGTCGACATTCTAGGGGAATGGTAAATGGTCTGAGGAAAGGCATGGATCAGGAGGGGTTTTTCCAGACGTTGTTCTTGACGGCCGCATCTAATTTACCGACTGGGGCGGAAGTGTGGGCATTGCACCAGGACTGACGGCAGGACCACACTGATCGCCAGCAGCCAGGCGCTACTGGTTTGTGCTGCTGGTGAACCTCAAATTAATTTTCGGTCGGGGCGCTAAACACTGGGCTCCCAGTTGGTAACCTCTTACGCTCCCATTAACTGGCCGCTAACTGAGGCGTTAAGGCAACCGAAAATCCAGCCCAAAGAATGTGAAAAATTAAAGCTGATAATGTTTTAGTGCTGTGTGCCGCTGTTACACACGGCCAGTGTAACAAGTACAGCTCGGAAGCAATTAAGCAGTAAGCTGAAGATTCAATGCCATGAGCAATGATGTGGGATTTCTACGCTGCATCGCCATGGAACACAGGGAAATTAAAAGTTGCATTAACACATAGCCTGAAGTACTATTGACTAAATGTGCCCATATTTGCAGGCAACACATAATCCTCTGACCCAAATCATCATAATTCCCTTCAGATGCACCGTGCTGCCAATCTCATTAGCAGAATTTATTTTCCCACTGTCCTGCTGTGACGGGATCACAGAAACAGTGACATTTACAGCACGGAAGGAGGCCAATCGGCCCGTAGTGTCCGTGCCGGCCGACAAAGAGCTATCCAGCCTAATCCCGCTTTCCAGCTCTTGGTCCGTAGCCCTGTAGGTTACGGCACATCAAGCGCACACACAAGTACTTTTTAAATGTGGTGAGGGTTTCTGCCTCTACCACCCTTTCAGGCCGTGAGTTCCAGATCCCCACCATCCTCTGGGTAAAAACATTGCTTCTCAAATCTCCTCTATTTAAGGGATAAATTCCCCTTAAATTTTTGCCAGGGTGTTTCCCTTCGAACTTCAGCTAGATTTCCAGAGTTGTCCTTAAAAGCACACCAGACCTGAGGCACACAAGAAAAAAAAATGCATACTTACTTCGTAACACGAACTTTTGGACTGGGCCAATTGCATTTCTTTTCAGCGCAATTTAATACAACCGCTTCAACAGCAGTAAGGAAGAGGGCAGACAGCTTGATCAAAATTCTCTCCGTACAGGGAAGATTTCCTTTGTTTATGGGTTCAGTACAAATAGCAAACAAGTAAATCTTCCTTGATAGTTCTCTGTAGATCTCCCAGCTGATTAGAGTATTGATATGAGCAGTTATGTTATATGATCAGAATGCATCTCCTCAAATCACCATTCTCGTCAGCAGGGAGACTGATAAAGGGCATCTGTGAAACTTGACTTAAAACACTGAATAGAATTTTTGCTACTCCACACCTGCTAAATAGCTCCTTGTGATGTAGCTTTTCAGATGTCAAGATTAATTTCTTATATCATCATAAAGTAGAACTGCCTTCTGTGATTCCACATAATTAAATATAGATTATGAATGAGAATGAAGTGATAACAAGGCACCCTTTAACATGCAAGAGATTAGTCAATCTTTGTCTGCTTTCTTGCAGAATTCCAGTTGCATGCTTTGAATACTGAAAGAGTAATTTAAATACTTTGCCAATTTGCTCACTCCTCCCTGGCAGGTAATTACAGTCGCAGTGCAGAGAGTTTCATTGCTGTTCAGCCTGAGGCCTAGTATAGGGTATTAGTGAGGCCGCACCTGGAGTACTGCGTGCAGTTTTGGTCACCTTACTTAAGGAAGGATATACTAGCTTTGGAGGGGGTACAGAGATGATTCACTAGGCTGATTCCGGAGATGAGAGGGTTACCTTATGATGATAGATTGAGCAGACTGGGTCTTTACTCGTTGGAATTCAGAAGGATGAGGGGTGATCTTATGGAAACATTTAAAATAATGAAAGGGATAGACAAGATCGAGGCAGAGGGGCTGTTTCCACTGGTCGGGGAGACTAGAAGGCACAGCCTCAAAATACGGGGGAGCCAATTTAAAACCGAGTTGAGAAGGAATTTCTTCTCCCAGAGGATTGTGAATCTGTGGAATTCTCTGCCCAAGGAAGCAGTTGAGGCTAGCTCATTGAATGTATTGAAATCACAGATAGATAGATTTTAACCAATAGGGGAATTAAGGGTTACGGGGAACGGGCGGGTAAGTGGAGCTGAGTCCACGGCCAGATCAACCATGATCTTGTTGAATGGCGGAGCAGGCTCGAGGGGCTAGATGGCCTACTCCTGTTCCTAATTCTTATCTTATCTTATGTTAGTATCACACTTGCTTCACCATGATAATCACCTGGGAGAGGGAGGGAAGGATGGGCCTTCTGAACATGTAGGAAACGGTAGCATAGTAGTTGTGTTACTGGACTAGCAATCCAGAGGCCTTGACTAATAATCCAGAGACGTGAGTTCAAATCCCGCCACGGCAGCTGGGGAATTTAACTTCAGTTAATTAAATAAATCTGGAATAAAAAGCTAGCGTCATTAATGCTGACCATGAAACTACCAGATTGTTGTAAAATCCCATCTGGATCACTGATGCCCTTTAGGGAAGGACATCTGCCATCCTTACCCAGTCTGGCCTATATGTAACTCCAGACTCACAGCAATGTGGTTGACTGACAGGACCTAGCAAGCCACTCAGTTGTATAAGACGGCTCACCACCACCTTCTCAAGAGCAATTAGGGATGGGCAATAAATGTTGCCCACATCCCATGAACGAATAAAAGAAAACATACAACAGGTACCCGAGAGAGAGTCAGAGGGCTGTAAACTTTGTAAGCCGACAGAGATTCAGTTGGCATAAAAAAACCACAAAAGACCAACCTTGAATACATGAAACCAATGGTATTCTGTTTTTCAGCAATGTTTTGATGCAATACGAAGAGAGACTTTTGGCAGGAAAAGTACTCTCCTTTTTGACATTAATACTACAGTCCAAATAATAACTTTCAGAAAATAACAAAAAAGTCTGCCTAACATTTTTCATCAAACTCTTTAATGGCCCGACATTATTATATGTGGTGTGCACTGAATATCAAATTAATTTTTAGAATGAGTTATGATGGCTCTCCTGACTACATTGCTTAGAGGTTAGATCTTCCTTAGTTAAAAGGACCAATTACTGCACACAATACTGTCGCCAAGTGCATATCCTTTACAGCTCCTGGTGAAACCCATTGCTACGTTTCAACTCAAGTAACTCAATAAGGATCCAGGAGACATCAAATTTCAGACCGACATCCTTCAACTTGCGAATCTCCACAAACCATTGCATTGTTAGCGAGGACTGCCCAAGGTCTCCCTTCAATAGACCTCCTCATTTTCCATTCATTACAATCAGCCCAGGACAAATGTGGTACAACGTGTTGCTGGTGTCTGTAGCTTAAAAGGGAAATTCTATTTAACACAAATTTTAAAAGATATTGCATTTTGTAACTGAAGCAGGAATGAAGTGCTTCGAGAGTATCCTGTGAGCTTGACAAGATCCTGTGGGCTATGTTTCACCTTAGCAAACTGGAGAAGAGCCAGGAAACGGGCTGCTAAGTGCATGTGCTTGCTTTACAATGCTTCTTTTATATTCCTATAAAAAGATATTTGCCTGAATAACAGAAGTAATTAATTTTTGAAGCACTTTGAGAAATGAGAAGCTGCTATATAAATGCAATTCACTCTGTTCACTGTGCTCTGCCCGAGGGCAGGTCCTAACTCAAGTCTCACAACAACAACAACAACAACTTGTATTTATATAGCGCCTTTAACACAGTGAAACATCCCAAGACGCTTCACAGGAGTGTTATGAGATTTAAAAAATTTGACACCGAGCCGCATAAGTAAAAATTAGCGCAGGTGACCAAAAGCTTGGTCAAAGAGGTATGTTTTAAGGAGTGTCTTGAAGGAGGAAAGAGAGGTAGAGAGGCGGAGAGGTTTAGGCAGGGAATTCCAGAGCTTGGGACCTAGGCGGCAGAAGGCACGGCCACCAATGGTTGAGCGATTATAATCAGCGATGCTCAAGAGGGCAGAATTGGAGGAGCGCAGACATCTCGGGGGGGGGGGGGGGGATTGTGGGGCTGAAGGAAATTACAGAGATAGGGAGGGGCGAGACCGTGGAGGGATTTGAAAATAAGGATGAAAATTTTGAACTTGAGGCGTTGCTTAACCGGAAGCCAATGTAGGTCAGCGAGCACAGGGGTGATGGGTGTGCGGCACTTGGTGCAAGTTAGGACTTGAGAGTCTTGAGCATTTTACTATGGAACAGTAGCCGAGCTGGTTTCCCATTGCCTTCCTCATGGTTTTGATCTTCTCCAAGGTGGGCTGCAACCTGGGTTAAAGAGCCCTACTTACCTTTTTCAATGTTGGTGGGGGGGGGGGAAAGGAGGGCTGGGTGGTGGGCACCCGCACCCATCAGACACAAGTACCCTCGCTGGACGTCGATCCAGTATTCAGAGCCGCTGTTGTCTGGAGTGGTGCCCATGCGCCAACCCTCTGACTCAGAGGCAGGAATACTGCTGCTGCGCTCGTGGTCACTCTGTCTAGATGTGGGTCCCCTACTGGATGTCCTCACACCGGGGCTATCTGAAGTGAGGTTCGAACCCTTCACCTCTGACCCAGAGGCAGGAATGCTGCCATTGTTAAAGGCCCACACCTTCAATGCAAGTATATATTTTTAATAAATTAAAATGTGGACTTTCTCTTTTTGAGTTCCATAAAGCAAAGACTAAACACTTAGCAGATTCAATTTTAACTTCGTAAATTAATCTCTTGTAGATTGGAAGCGAACTCTTACAATGTAAATGATATAATTTACTTCCTGCTATTAATATATCTGAAAAGGGTACAGGTGATAAAACAGTGACACCAAAGATTAATATTTAATACAGAAATGTTAACAATTTTATTTAAGCGCAGATCTGCACAGAAATGACCGTTTGCAGGATGTCATTTGCCAAACACCTTCCAGAGGCGGGCAAAGCAAGCGCTTAGCTCCCCTACTGAAATCACCGCAGTATTACATGAGGTCTAGATTCTGTGCTAATACAAAAGCAAAATACCGGATGCTGGAATCGGAAATAAAAACAGAAAATGCTGGAAATCTCAGCAGGTCCAGCAGCATCTGTGGAGAGAAACTGAGTTAATGCTTCAGGTCGGGGACCCTTTGTCAGAATGGGAAAAGTTTGAGATGTAACAGGTGATCCCGCCGTTCACACCACATCTAGACTTCTCTTTTGGGGTTGGAATTCGCTTGAAAACGCTGCTGGTTAGCATCACTGTTAGACCGGCTAATGGGCGGCAAAGGCCTATCTTCGACGGTAAGTGGCATCTACGTCTCATCTTAAATTGTGTAGGCTCTTTGGCAGAGGCGCCAAGAGGCAAGGCTGCGCTGGCTAACACCAACCACGTGGTGATGTCATCCAGCGAGCAACATCTCTGTGACGCCTCTGTCGGGACATTTGCTTTGTACGGATGTGCTGTAACAGCAGGCGGCCGTACAGCCAGGAAAAAGTGGTCATAGAAGAGCGGATCTCGGGCGGAATCACCCAGAAAGGAAGGCACATTTTTTTGCTTTATTCACTGCTGCCTGTTTTCAGTGGGGAAGTGTGTGTGGATCGGAGAAGTTTTAGTTCTCTTCTTTTCCTTCCCGTTTTTTTTCTGGCATGGCGGCAGCAGCCTCCCGGGGGGTAAATTCAGTCGGCCTCCTGAGCTCCCGCCCGTGGAGGAGTGTGCAACGCCACCTTTTAGCGCTGCTCTCTCATCTTTGAGCGTAAAAACCGAATTTAGGACTGAGGCCGCGCCTGACGCCCGGCACTAAAATCAGCACTCGGGCGTTGACACCGCCTCAAAAACGGCCATAACGAATTTCGCCCCCTTTGTTTCTTAACTTGTCCCATTACCATCTCATTTTTGCCCATTGTCCCTTTTATCTTCTGCCTTCCACCCTATCACAGACCTTTCCTGTTGTTCTTTCCTCCCCTCCCCCTTTCACTGTCCCTGCACTTCCTTAAGAACCCGTTACACCGCGAGCTTTGCCAGTTCTGACGAAGGGTCCCAGACCTGAAAGGTTAACTCTAATGTTTCTCTCCACAGATGCTGCTGGAACTGCTGAAATTTCCAGCATTTTCTGTTTTTATTCCAGGTTCTGTGTTCCTAGTTTAAGTACATCGGCAGCTTTCGAGGATTAATGCTGCAGTTTAATCAGGAAATATCCCTTTGGTTTCGTCTCCACGACCTACCGTAAACTTTACTCCTAAACGCAGTTACAAGGCACTGGAGCATTCTCAGAACCACGGGCAGAACGGCTGAGGCAGCAATCATATGTTGCGCTGGTGCTCAAACTCGAAACATCTGTGAAAGGCACAGAGCAGCAACAAGGACCCAGCAAGGGGTTTAATTCAATGATAAAATTAGAGCACAAGCACAAAACCATACAATTGCAGCTCATTCCAATGGAAAACTAAAGATTTTCTTATATAAATCATCGCAACAAAAAGCAGGTTGCCAAGTACAAGAACCAAATATTGATTTTTTTTTTGTGACGCAGTAAAGCATCTCCTCGCTATTTGGTTGCTGTCAAAGACACTGTTTAACAGCTGGAGTCAAATTGCACTATTTACAACAAGAGCTGCTGTCAAGTGGACCATAAGTATTCTCTCAACACGTTATTCAAATGGTGCTTCACCACAGAAATTGTCGACTTCACCTAAATTGAAGCACGGTCCATGTAAGACACTTTTCATAGCCCACCAAAGTACTAAACCGGCAGTCTAGTTCATGAATGAATTGGATAGCTGTCCCGATTGTGTTTTATTTTAATCTGGCAAAAAGAATTCATTCGAGCCAAGTCACAAAAGCCCTACAAATGTACTGTGCATCTTAATTCAACTGAATTTGTTACACTGCATTAAAAAAAAGCCTCCCACTGCCCCCCCCCCCCACCCCCTCTCAATCATTCGAGAGCTCTGCAGCACGTGCACCAACAAAGGCAGAGTTGAAAAAGTCAAAGCAGCATGAAATCAAAGTTTTCTTCCATTGTACTTACGGCCGATTGTCAGTGAAACGGTCTCAGACAAAAGTGGAAACAAGTGCTGAATAAGGATTTATAGTGCTGGTCGTTCAGCTGAAAGTAGCTCTTTGATATTCCGTTACAATGGTGTGCATAAATAATCCGAGGTGGAATTTGAAATCTTGTCTCCGGATTACTAGTCCAGTAGTATTACCACTATGCTACCATTCCCGGAATTAAAAGTAAACATACTACTTCCAAAATCAGAGGAGTTGAAATTTTTGTATTTGTTTTGTAGCAATTCAGTGAGTCGAGAAATATTTGTTGATTCTTTACTGTTGTTTAAGTTTTACTTTTAAATAAACCTGATTCACAGATTATAATCTGTACCAGTTTATTCTTCCACTGTCCAAAGACTGGAATGCAAGAGACATGGCATTTCCAGTGAGCACATTACAGTCACAAGGATGTTCTGTTCAACCCGAGGGAATGGTACATTGCCAGATATCATGGGACAGATTTTGGTGGAGCGGTGCTCAGTTAGTTAAACATTTATATGGACATCGGAACAGGAGTAGGCCATTTAGCCTCTCGAGCCTGTTCCGCCATTCAATGAGATCATGGCTGATCTGTGACCTAACTCCATTTACCCTCCTTTGCCCCATATCCCTTAACACCTTTGGTTAACAGAAATCTATCGTCCTCAGATTAAAATTAACAATTGACCCAGCATCAACTGCTATTTGCAGACGAGAGTTTCAAACTTCTACCACCCTTTGCGTACGGAAATGTTTCCTAACTTCACTGCTGAAAGGCCTGGCTCTAATTTTTAGGCTATGTTCCCGTGTCCTAGATTCCCCAACCAGCAAAAATAGTTTCTCTCTAACTGCTCTATCAGTTCCCCTTAATATCTGGAATACTTTGATCAAATCACCCCTTAATCTTCTAAATTCCAAGGAATACAACCCTAATTTGTGTAACCTCTCCTCGTAATTTAACCCTTGACGTCCAGGTGTCATTCTAGTAAATTTACGCTGCCCTCCTTCCAAGGCCAACAGATCCTTCCTAAGGTGTAGTGCCTAGAACTGAACACAGTACTTCAGGTGTGGTCTAACAGGGCTTTGTATAGCTGTAGCATAACTTCGAATCCATTGTATTCTCATTCTCTAGATATAAAGGCCAGCATTCCATTAGCCTTTTTGATTATATTCTACATAAGAACATAAGAAATAGGAGCAGGAGTAGGCCAGACGGCCCCTCGAGCCTGCTCCGCCATTTAATACGATCATGGCTGATCCAATCATGGACTCAGGTCCACTTCCTTACCCGATCCCCGTAACCCCTTATCGGTTAAGAAACTGTCTATCTCTGTCTTAAATTTATTCAATGGCCCGGTTTCCACAGCTCTCTGAGGCAGCGAAGTCCAGAGATTTACACCCCTATGAGAGAAGAAATTCCTCCTCATCTCTGTTTTAAATGGGCGGCCCCTTATTCAAAGATTATGCCCCCTAGTTCTAGTCTCCCCTGTCAGTGGAAACATCCACTCTGCATCCACCTTGTCAAGCCCCCTCATGATCTTATACGTTTTGACCGCATGTCCATGACATTTTAATGATCTGTGCACATGAACCCATAAGTCCCTTTGGACCTCCACTGCTTCTATCTTTTCACCATTTAGAGAGTATTCTGATCTATCCTTTTTAGGTGCAAAGTGGATGGCCTCGCACAGTTTTGCCCATTCACCTAATCTATTAATATCTCTTTGTAATTTTATGCATCCATTTACACTGCTTACAATGCTGTCTATTTTTGTGTCATTGTCAAACTTAGATATGTGGCTTTCTATCCCGTCATCTAAGTCGTTCATAAATACAATGAACAGTGAAGGCCTGTGGGACGCCACTAGTCACATCCTTCCAATGAGAGCACCTGCTCATTATCCCTCTACTCTGTCTCCTGCCACTCAACCAATCTTCTAAGCAGGTCAATAATTTGCCCTCAATTCCATGAGCTTCAACTTGTTAAACAGTCTCTTATGAGGGACTTTATCGAATGCCTTCTGGAGGTCCATATAAATAACATCCATAGACATTCCCCTGTCCACTGTTTCAAAAACTTCAATCGGGTTCATCAGGCATGACCTACGCATTACAAATCCATGCTGGCTCTCTCTGATTAGCTGAAAATTTTCACGGTGTTCAGTCATTCCATCCTAATTATAGACTCTAATAATTACCCGACAACAGATGTTAGGCGAGTTGGGCTATAATTCCGTGGTTTACCTCTCTCGCCTTTCTTAAAGAGTGGAGTGACATGCAATTTTCCGATCGAAAGGAACCCATCAGCTCGAAGGATTTTTGGCCTGTAAGCTGCTGGAAGTGCGAGTGTAGCGAGGGCAATGGGGTATCTGGGACTTTAATGAACAGTGGGACTAATGAGATTTAAGGACTGAGAAAGAAACAGAGGAATGGGCGAGAGGGAAATAGGCTGAATTAGGGTAAAAACTGGTACAGAAAGAGAAATAAAGAGAGGGAAAGAAAAATTGGATTAAGAGAAAGAAAAACGACAGAAAGGAAAAGTAAGAAAAAACTTAAAATTTAAAAAGTTACATTTCTCTAACAACAAGTTACTACGTATAGAAATGAGACTCCACAGTTTAAATTGTTCCCTTTCTGGGCCATATGTTTTGAGTGGCATTGCAGGAACATAAATCTCCCCATTAAAAAGGTACTTATGCTGTTAAGTTCCAGCCTTAACTTTCTATGGCGAATTTAATGGGCAATTAATTTACAAATGCAGCACTATCCGCTGGTAAATATATTAAAATGATCCAACTACCATGAGTCACAATTTTTTATATACAAATTTTGTGTCACACTTTGAAAAGTATTTAAAAAAAACAATAGAAAGAAAATCATTTGCAACATATAGTATTGGACCGGATTTTGCGGTCAGACATTTTGTGGGCTTTTTCACTGTGACCTGCGGTTATTAGAGAGTCAAAACAGCACAGCGCCCTCTAAAGGGGATTTGAGGACTATGTGGAGAGGACAAGCAACAGTGTGTCGCCACAACCAATCCGATTGAAGAGTCCTTACTGAGGTGCGCAGAGTCAAAACCAGGAAGTATAAGTTAGAATATTTAATTCAATGCCAATTCATGTACAGAAAGTGAAATAAACAGGAAAAGATGGGATAAAAGAGGGAGATAAGAGACAAAAAGAAAAAGTAAAAGCATTTTTTTACTTTAATTTTAATGAAAGCCTGAAGGAATGAGACTCTACAGTTGTAAAAGTACATTTTCAGTGCTAGAGAGTTTGGCAGTAATTAAGACTTGCCACGAATGATCCATTTAAGTTGTGTGGCCGCACTGCGTTCCAGGGAACCCGCTCAGTTGGCTTTTAAAATGTAAAAACTGCACATGGGCAGTATTTTGAATGGCCCACACAACCCCTTAAAGAGGCCCCGTAACGCCAAAACAAATTACAGTGAACATTGCCTACCACGCCATTAAAAAATTCATTTACACTTGAATGGACAAGCCCTAGCATTTCCTGGCGTGTTTAGTGGGTATCTAGTGGGTAAGTACCGCAATTTCACACCATTCATGTATTTGAAAGCTGAGACTCTTGTTATAGCGAATCTTTGGAAGGAGCAACTCAGACAGCTACTTCCTGATTTCTGCGCTTAACTGCGCGTGTGTGGACATCAGAAGTTGCTGTGTGATTTACTCCTCAATAACGGTGAACAATGGTAGCCTCACTGTTATTCTTACTGCAAAATCTGGGCCAATGAAACATTTCCAGCAACAGAATTCAGAATGTTTGCAGTCTGGAATTGAGTTGAGCAACCACTCTTTTTAAAAAAAGTATGACCTCTAATGGATTGGAGCATCGACCACATTCAATTAGAATCAACTGATTTTAACAACACAGCACCATATAATTCTACTTATAAAGTAGCATATCCTCTAATTTACTGTGAGCAGTGCCTCGAGACATATAAACTCGATAGTGTTGCATCTCAGGCACGCCTGTCACACACAAAGGTGATGCACTTTATTTTTAATTGTTTTTGTATCTGCAACAAAGGAATCCAGTTGTTGCATGCAGCCTGAAAATTACAAGCAGTTACAACTGCCCTCTGATTAACCTCCGCACTTTATATGTAGCTATAGTTGCCTGCACTTGCCTATTGAAAGTAGTATCAAAAAGGAACATGCCAGGTTAGTAGGTGAGCATCACGTGCTCCAGAACCCAAACTATGTTTCGGAGCTACACAAGAGATCCACTAGTTATATTCAATTAGCTTAGCAAGTCTTTACCTCTATAAGAAATATTTAAGGGAACTTCCTGTAAGCCGGTTAAAAGCATATTATTGGTGACGCGGAGTAAAATATTAATATTTCACTTTGATTGATGGTAATATAAGCC
Organism: Pristiophorus japonicus; assembly: GCF_044704955.1. Lineage (NCBI taxonomy): Eukaryota > Metazoa > Chordata > Chondrichthyes > Pristiophoridae > Pristiophorus > Pristiophorus japonicus. The sequence goes on along the minus strand of NC_091993.1, from coordinate 13,891,760 downwards.
TGATGTGAAGTCTTACTGGCAAAGGTACGTTCAACATCCTGGCATTAGCATTCACAAGCCATTTGTCTTCTGATACAAACTTAATGACAACCTTCATTATGGAAACATAAGAAAATGAAATACCTCTATTAAAATGGCTTTAGTTACCTTCTCGGAAGACCTCGAGCTATCTGTAGTGTAAAAAGCAGGTGGAGATGTGCTGAATTTGAACGAACCAGATTGTTTGTAGCTAGCGTTCTTCTTCTTGATTGGATCAAGCGGTCTAGCTCCCGTGGATACAGAATCCATTGCATTCATGAATGTAGATGATGAGTCATCACATGAACCAATGATTGCCTTTGCTACATCACCAGTCTCATGTCGATCAAGGGCACCTGACAATAGAGTTAAGAACATTTCCATTAGTAATGTAGAAACAAGGCATCTTCACACTGACTGCTTCTGCTCGCTTTCTTCCAACTGAACAAGTGCACATTGACGTAGGAACATTTTTGGGACTAACTGACAAGACTAGCTCTATAAACTATGAACATTCAATAAATAAACAAAAGTTCTGATAGCATTTTTTTTAAGTCACTGATTGTTAGAAACTAAAGATACCTGAAAATGTATCTGGTTATGCGACTAAAACTGTGACACGAAGAATGCTGTGTTTAAATGTTTATGTTTGAACTGGAGATGAAAAGTCTCCTCAGACTAGATAGATGCTTAGAAGTGCTAATGTTTTGGTTTCCTGCGGAGAATATAGTATTCTGTACTATATACAATCTCCGTGTTGCTAAGCGATTATCAGTTGTTTTTAAGTTAAGACTTGCACCTTGTTTATGTATTTTATGTATAATGCTAAGGTAGGAATTGAAGTTAGCTTAACAGAACTGCTTGCAAAGATAACGTAAAGAAGTTGGGGAAGTTAGCATAAACAATATCTCAAAATGGAGCAATTTGCTCGATCATAAAGACAGGTAACAACCGATTGAAGTGTTACATAGCTCTGCTTTGGGCCTCAGAGTTGAATGGGTACAAGGCTAAGCCTTGTATTAATGGTACCTGAGAGGATAGCGATGAGAGAGATAAGACAAATTCCAAAGGAAGAACTTTCGGTAAGTATAAACAGAAAAAGACATAACAAGATCATGAAACAAGCCTCTTCTCATTATAGCAGGTGATATCATGGTGTACATTATGGGGGCAATTTTGTGAAGTTCCATTTCCTGTGCAGCCAGTACAGGTCAGAAAATAAGGGTTATAATGCTGCAGCCCTATCTCTGCTACTGTATGCACTGCTTGCAAGGATCTGCACTGGGAAATTTCCCCCAAATCCAAATCTGATTTAAAGTAGAATGGAATAACTGTTATGTTGCTGTCTAGCTAAATAACATGCTAATTTCTTTTCTTTTCTCCTCTATCCCCAGAATATGCACCATGCCCCAGTACTGGCTGAGAAAGCTGTCCCTATTCCTCTGGCTGTATCTGTGGTAATATGTTAATATCTTCTCCTTTGTCAAGCCTAGTAAGCATTACTTTGATCTGGATTAAAATAGTCATTTATCAATTTGATTGGTATGGTGCATGATTTCCTCATCAAAACCCTTCACAAGGTCCTTGAAAACCCTCAAAAATAGGACCACTACTTCTTTGCTAAAATTAACAATGGCGGGGATTTTGCGCCAATTGTTGGGGCAAAGTATGAGGAGCTCTGCATGTTTTAATGTTGTATGTGACCAGGTAAAATATCTCCATTTCCCAGCATCAACACCCCTCACCTCAATGAGCACAAACATAAAGCGGGAATTATCAACACACCAAAGGGATGTTATCACAGACTTCTTAATGGCCAGCTTCAGAATTCAATTGCTGGAGCCCTGGGATCAAGTCAGATGCATTAGGCAATAATGTACATCATTGCTGAATACAATGTGCATCATTGGTGGATTTAAGGAGATAACTTACAATAGAGGAAGAGTTAGAAGGAAAGTGCTGGCAGTGTTATTGCTCAATAAACATCTTCCAAGACACACTCCTAAATCTAATAACATTTTAATGCTCCAATTTATAGTGATGCTCCATTTCAGTCTTATATTCTTCTGCCGCCCCACCAAAAAAATCTTTTGTTATTTATAGCTCAGTAGACCCATAAATACTGCTCTATTCAGACTCAAACAATTGTGTTGTAATGTCACATTGGCAGTCTCCGATCTCCGGGGGAAATTATCGAGAGATAACATTTTAACATTATTGTTTAATAATTTAAGTCCTTAATGCATTTAACAGCTACTTCCACTTTGCAATTTACATATTTCTTCGATTGACCAATCTTGCCTTTGCATTCCTTGCAACTTGGCAATGTGCATACAGATAATTTTACATTGACACTAGTTGACAATCTGACCAGAGAACATCATAAGCAAGAAACAAGAGCCATTTTGCCCACTGGTGGAGTACAAATACGGGGGCGATGTCATGCTAATACTGTACAGTACTCTGGTCAGCCCACACCTCGAGCACGGTGTCCAGCTTTGGTCACTGAGCCGCAAGGGAGACATTCAAGCCATAAAAAGGTGCTGCGGACAAGAAGCACATGGCTAATCCCTAGATTAAGAGGACTGAGTTATGAGCAACGATCGCAGCCTTAACACTCACCAGTATATTTATCATGAAGGTAAAATAACACAAGTCTGAAGCAACAATCACCAGGATAGAATTTATTGTGCCAAACTGAAAACAACACCAATCAATGTCCAATCAAAACCCATTAACAAGCCCTTAGTTGTCATTAGTAGTCAGGGTTAAGAGAATGACAGAATGTTAGTGCTAATAAATACTTTTGTCACAAACTGAGAAACTCAAAATAGTATTACAAGCACCCGCTGAGACAGCTAGTTCCTTTTTACCTCATTCTAATGTCTCTTAATTCCCACCTCCCTGGGCCCCAGCAGTGCAAACGGATTTCCTTATGATCACAACTTTCAAAATCATTTATTTAATGAAAATCCAATGTAGAATGTGACATGGAAACATCAAACTGTAACTACCTTTGTAAACAAGGCATAATGGGATAAAAAGCAGTCAGTTGCACTTCGATTTTTTTTTCACCAACATCTTAAAGCATTTAATCATGGGAAAAAAAATGAGGATAATCAAATTCTGCCAAAGATTCCACATCATTAGCCTGTCTGTTCCTTTTTCGGATGCTGATGGACGTGCTGTATATCTCCAGAGTTTAGGGTTCCTATTTTGCACAATCAAGTATTTTTGGCTGTTGCCAAAATAAAAATGCCATGGATGCATTGATGATAAAAGAACTGGTGAGAAAATTTACTTGGGTCTCAGCGAGTGTAAAGGATTGAAAGCTGCACGTCTCATGATTCAATTGTGATGCTTTGTAAAATATGCATTCTTTCAAAATGTTTTCTTTCAGCTTCTAAATATTCAGTTTAACCCCAGTAATGAATACAAATGTACAAAGCAATTGATCACAATCATACTGCAAAAGCAATGTCATCCATAATGTTTGTTAGCGCGAATGTTTTCCTGAAAGAATCACTTGCCAATCTGGGTTGGTTCCAATTTCAAAACGGTCTTTATTACACCGGCGGGGAAGAAGCCACTGGGTTACTCCAGGCACTTCTCTCCGCTAAACAAAGAAATTCATCGATACTTTTACGTGTTACAACACTTGGCTACAATTACTCAACCCATCTCGGCTGGACACAATCCAATCACAACGATTATAGATTACATACAGGTTTCTTTTGGAATTGACCCCTAAGCATCAAGGGGGCTGCATGATCAGTTCATGGTTTTGCTAAGAATTTCTCATGGTCTCGTGATGTGGTCAGGCCCAGCCTTATCTATTGCCCTTGGGTCTGGTGTGTTCTGTTTTATTTTTTATTCTGACCATCCCACCATTTCCTCTGTCTGTCAGGTGAGTCTTCTTTATTTTATTATGAAATTCAAATTAGTAAGGTCCAGTGTAAAACAGCTGTCAATGGAAAGGGTTAACTCCTTTACAGGTTTGTAAGAAGGCCTGATGTCATTGCATGACTTTGCGTAATCATCCAAATCTTTATGCCTTCAAAACTTGCTTAGAAATTAGGAATCCGTTAAAACAGCAGAAATAATAAAAATCTTCTCATCGGGAAAGACAGCATCTTAGATTAAACTCCAATTTTTTCTAAACTTTTAACTCAAATACTTGCCAAAGATTTTTTTTAAATTGATTTAAAACAAGACCACAAATTTTTAATAGCTATTTTGTTTACTAAAATCCAATTTTTACATAAGCTGTATACATTCCAACATTTCGGCTTTTTTTACTGTCCCGTTCACTGGGCAAATCTTGTGTTTTATTTCTCTCTGCTTTGTTTTTGTCTTTTCCATAACTAGAACAGAGTCTAGCACGTAGGCTTTGAAAGCTGCTTTCTGTTATCTCAAATGTTATAGTTTCAAGGCCATTACATTGTCCTTTGTTCTAAACTGCTAAAGCCTGCTGTTTTAACACTTTCATTTTCCCAAAGTCCCTTTTACACTTTCACAGATAGCTCACCACTTGCCCAGGAGTTTGACCTGATTCCGGAAGGTATTTCTAGATTGTTTCCAAACCCGAGTTTTATTTTCCTTGTTTTTTTTTTAAAAAGAGATCAGATTAAATTTTTTAGTTTGAATCTATCTCAGTATTTTGCTGTGCCTTCTCTTAATATCTCAAAATCCCAATTCAAATATTGTACTGCCCATTTAAAACTCTTCTTACTGAGCTAGAAGCTTTTGCGTCAAGGTTTTACACAAATGAAAATGGGAGCGTACTTTCCCAGCCCGCAGTCTCGAGAGACCCATGCAGGCTTTTTTTTTAAAAAGGCATTACAACTTCCCTTCTCCGTTCTTTATCTCATTCCTATACTAAATTTATCTCTTTCAATCCAATGTAATCAATGATTGCATGTTTTCTTTTGACAAGTAAGTGAATGTGTCAAATAATTTTTTTTTTTAAAACCACCAGGACCACGTATTTTTTATCTTTTGCTCAACAAACCTATCCTTTGTGCATTTCCTAGCTCCGTAACTTATCATCCAAATAAATACGCACCTGTGTTTCTAACTTAAAATGTAATTCAATTCTAGGTTCACACTTTCTTAAAACTTCCCGCATACAGGACAACACTGCACAGGGTTAAAAAAACTTTCACTCTGTCTGAAAAAGTGGGTGGAGTTAAAACAAACAGACAGCTCTACCATTTTTTTTTCAAACAGGTTTTCAGACACGTGAAAAATTCATTAATTCCCACCTTAAATATTCCGCAGTCAAAAATCATACAAGCACTCTCATTCAAAGACAAGCATTCACAAAAGTCTCTCTTCATTCAGCAAAGCTAATTGTTTGGCCGGCTCTATTTTTGGATCCATACATCACTTAAGATAGTCACTATCAGGTTTTTTTTTAAAATGGCATTACGTAATTACGCAAGTTACAATTAATACATGAGGATAGATTAATACATGATTGATTTACTTTCTTTGTTAATTTTACGTGGGCTCGAAGATTCAGAACCCAGGCCTTTTCTATTACTTTCTTTTGTTTCTCCACCAGGTGGCGGGTAAGGGAGCCTTCTGGCTCCCACTCGAGTTTTGTTGGTACATTGGCCATTTCTGGGTAGGATTAGAACCATTAGGAATCTACTCTTAGAGGTCCGCTTTCAGCTAACGCGACTTGTAGTAGGCCATCTCCTGACTTACTGCCGGGTCACAAGTCTGTGATAATTTCTTACAACAGGCTTATAATACAATTCTTAAATACTTTAAGCAATTCCCGATAGTGCTCTACGCCTCCTTATCGAACTACCTACCACCATTTTGCCTATTGGTCTGACCCCGTTCACAGGTTTGGTATTCGTTGGTCGCTGTGCACCGCCTGGCCCCTGGGGTAAGGTTCAATTACTCTACTGGATCCAGGAGATGTCGCTCGGTATCACAATCCTACAGTCTAAGTGTGTTCCCGACGCCTACTGAATCCTGGCCGTCACGTGGGACCAAGTCCTCTTAATTCAGGCTCAGGCTAGGTGTTTGAGATATTGGACCGTCTCCTCGTGTCGATCAACCGGCATCCACCTTCAGCACCCTTTATTATATATTTCTTTTAAATCTATACTCACCCGGTTCTTCCAAGGGTGTCCAGCGACTTCGGAATCCTGTTCGTGATGCCATTGTTAGCGCAAATGTTTCCCAGGAAGAATCACTCGACACTCTGGGTCGGTTCCAACATCAAAACGGCCTTTATTACGCCAGTGGAGAGTAGTGCCTGTGGCAGGCTCGAGGGGCTAGATGGCCTACTCCTGTTCCTAATTCTTATGTTCTTATGTTCTTATTAATGTTGGGTAAGTCCAGAATCAGGGGTCACAGTCTAAGGATAAGGGGTAAGCCATTTAGGAGCGAGATGAGGAGAAACTTCTTCACCTTGAGAGCGGTGAACCTGTGGAATTCTCTACCACAGAAAGTTGTTGAGGCCAATTCACTAAATATATTCAAAAAGGAGTTAGATGTAGTCCTTACTACTAGGGGAATCAAGGGGTATGGTGAGAAAGCAGGAATGGGGTACTGAAGTTGCAAGTTCAGCCATGAACTCATTGAATGGCGATGCAGGCTCGAATGGCCAAATGGCCTACTCCTGCACCTATTTTCTATGTTTCTATGTTTCTATGTAACCCAGAGGCTTTCTCCCCGCTGACGTAATAAAGGCCGTTTTGATGTTGGAACCGACCCAGAGTGTCAAGTGATTCTTCCTGGGAAACATTCGCGCTAACAATGTTTTATTTATAATTTCCTTATCATCTTCATTTAACTTTGCCAACTTCTAAAAATTCGACCAGCAGTTTCATTTAGGATGCCAATGCTTTTAAATAAGAGAGCTGAATAAAGATTGAACATCTGACCTAAATCGATCGAGTATGTTCAAGTCGATATGAGAAAGGTCAGTACCAGAAAGGTGAAACAATGATTCACGAACAAATTGTCTAAGATCTGCACTTGACAATGGCTCGGATTTTACGGTCAGCAGTGAACGAACGGTGCTCGCCGTTCACTGCACTTACATTTGCCCACAGAATGTCGGTGGGCTTTTACACTGTGATTTGCGGTTATCGGACAGTCAAAGCAGCATGGCGCCCTCTACAGGGAATCTGGCACTTGTGCCAACAGGACAAGCAATGGCGTGTCTCCTCAACCAAACAGAGTGAAGATTTCTTTCTGAGAGACACAGGCCCCATTCTTTACTCGGCCTGGATTTCCAAGCTGGAGGGAAGAGTTCTGGTCCAGGTTTCCCCTAACGATGTGAAGATTTAACTCGTGGGGAGGGGGGGGGGGTGTCGGTGATATTGTGGGGGATGGGTCCGATCGTGGTGGGGATGATCACGAGGGGGGTGGGGGGGGGGGAATGGTACAAGGTTAGCCAAGGGTGGGTCTGGGAGGATGCATTCCTGCTCTTCCTGGCCCAAAAGCAGAGCTAGACAAGCACTTGCTTCTTCCATGCAGCAGTTCTCATCTGCCTTTAGCTGCCGGGTGTCCCAAGGTTCGGAAAACCCGGTCGGCCAGGGTTAAACCTGTAAATGGCTGGGTTCAAAGCAGGTTGAGTTCGGGTTTGAGATATTTTAAACATTTAGATCCCACCTGACCCAAACCTGCCCATTTTTGGGGGTTAAAATTCCCCCTGAAGAGTCAAAACCAGGAAGTGTAGCAACAACAACTTATATTTATATAGCGCCTTTAACGTATTAAAACGCAAGTTAGAATATCAATTTCCCGAGGTTAGGGGTCCCAGCTGGCCAGGGTTAAACCTGGAATCATGTACAGAAAGCAAAATAAAGAGAGGAAAAGAAAGATGGGATTAAGAGAGATCAAAGACAGAAAAAAAAGTTTTTTATAAAAGTTTAAATCTCCAACAATAATTAAAATCTGAAGGAATAAGACCCCAAAATAAATGTTCAATGCCAGACAGCTTGTTTGGCAGGATTTAAGACTTACCATGCCGTTACACAAGCCCTAACTTTTTCTGGCGTGTTTAGTGAGTTAGTACCGCAATTTCACACCCTTCATGGATTTGAATGCCGAATCTCTCGGCGAGGTACCAGTGTAGCGAAGCTTGTGGAGGAGCAGGGCAACTCGGACAGTAACCTCTGGAGTTCTGCGTTTAACTGCGCGTGTGCAGGCACCAGAAGTTACTGTCCGATTTACTCCTTAATAACGGTGAGCGCTCACCATTATTCTCAACGCAAAATCCGGGCCAATACCTTTCAACCAGCTCTGTCAACAATGTATCATTTTGGGTGTCATAAAAACATCGAATCCAATTGCATTAGCCAGGAAAGCTTCGAGTCTTTATTACACAATTGATAATGTGTGTGTGTGTGTGTAGTGATGGTAGGCTTTCTGCGGGGAAATGGTGCTTTCAACCTGGATGAAAGGTGACACTGACTTTTGTTCCTTTGCCATTCAGAGGTTCGCACAACCTCCAGTGCTGTTTACTACTCTACATTGCTAAGTAGTTATTGAACAATGTCACAATCAAATTTACACAGCCCGACAACCATCTAAATTATTCACTGGAAGCAAGGGACTGGGCCTAAGCTTTGTGTGTACAAAACATACCTTTGAAAGCCGTACAAATTGGCAAGCTTTGGCTGAAGTGGTGGAGCCGGTATTGATGCTTTCTGTTCATATACAGCCTTAGGCATCAAATCAGTGAGCAGCTATTGCACCCCTTTGAAGAATTTACTACTTACAAGTCGCTGTTTGAAAGGACCCATTTGAAAGGTATTCATTGCTGACATTTTCTATTTTAACCCATTGAAACAAACAGGATGGTATCACGATAACAGTTCAATGCAATCAGTTCTTATTTAATAGCAGGCCACACTAGCTCATTCAGGGAGTGCTGGAGGAGACATCTGCCCTCTCAGGTGGATGTAAAAGATCCCATGGCGCTATTCCGAAGAAGAGCAGGGAAGTTCTCCCCCGGTGTCCTTGCTAATATTTATCCCTCAACCAACATCACAAACAGATTATCCGATCATTATCTCATTGCTATTCGTGGGAACTTGCTGTGCGCAAACTGGCTGCTGGGTTTCCTACGTTACAATAATGGCTACACTTCAAAAGTACTTCATTGGCTGTAAAGCTCTCTGGGATGCCCCGAGGTCATGAAAGGTGCTATATAAATCTAAGTCTTCAAGTCTTTTCTTTTTCTTTCTATTTTTCTCTCTTTCTTTCCTGCTTCCCTTTAGTCCCTCTTTCTCCTTTCCTTCTTTAACCTGAAAGAAAGATCACCTAGTGTGAAACCACTACCCAGTAATACGGTGTACAGGTACAACGTCTCAAATCCGGCGGTCCGAAAATCGAAATTGTCCGAAAACCAGACATTTTTGAGAAAATCTCATTGGATATTCAGTAAAATAAAATCCGGAATTATTGTCCAAAAACCGGTAGGCCGGACTAGTTATCGGCTTCGCTGCTATGTTTTAAATGGTGTGCAATCATTCCGAGCCTTGCCGAATGACCCTCGACCCCGCCCGACCCGACCCGACCCGACCCACGCCACCATTAGTACTTTGTCTGTCTCGGTAGCATATGTATGCTCTTGATCTCGAACAAGAAAATCCGGAAAAATCCGAAAATCGGTACGGTCTCGATCCCGAGGTTGTTGGATTTGAGACATTGTACCTGTAGTAGTTTGTTATGATCACAAATCTCCATTGTGGCACTATGTTTCATTCCCATATGCATAATAGTTTATCTCTGCTCAGTGTGAAGAACAATAAAATAAACTTTTTTGCCCTTTTTTGCTATAAAACAGTTTTTTAAAAAAACTACATATTTTCTTTTTCCTCATTTTTTTTTCCTTCTGCTCCGTTCAGTATTGACAGTATCAATTCCCTGACAACCTCAATGCCACCCAACTCACAGGTAGAATCAAAGCTCCAACCCTTAAACACGACTTGCAACAGCTGAACTGCAATTAATCTTCATCTGTAACTAATGCTGATGTATTAATGTACTATGTCAGGGAAAGATGTGCCCATAACCCTCCAAATGTAACGTCCACAAATAGCCAAGCCATTGTAGAAGCATTGGGTGGAAGTAAGACACATGACTCGTGGGGGTTACAGGTCGTGAGCGTGGCTGTTATTTAACGTTGGGTATATCATAGCTGAGCCAATTCTGTCCTCGCGCAGACGATCAGCTAATTTTCCCCTTTTCGAGCCCAGAAACACAATGTAGCACCTTCGGCACACTGCGACTTTCCTGGTCTGTATGGTTCACGATCACGTTGGGCAGTTGCTTCACCCATTTTATTGTCCAGGGAGTTCAGTTGTAAATGTTTCCAATTATATGTTGGGGTAAAAAGACGACTTCTCTTCCTCAAGGTGGACTCGCTGATAAAAGGAATCGACACCCGTCCTTATTGTATAGCGATCACGGAATCATTCAAACAAAACCTCGGTTAACCGGTTTTTATTCAAGCATGCAGGAGAAGGGTTCTGATGAACACTTCCCCCGATCAGAGGTTTTACAATTACAATTATACAGTTTTGAGGTGTGTGCGACCCTCCTACAAAACCAATGATTGGCCCACTGCTATCAGCGAAGTTACATTGATTCGGTCGACCCTCATCAGACTGGCTCCGAGTGGCTCTCCCCCACCTGTCCATCTCCCATCACACGTCATCTTTCTGGAATGTGTTATTCAGTGGTGTCAACTTTGCCTCAGTTCCTCATGACGTGTTGATTAACTTTGTTTTCCAGGGTGGTGCCTCCTTAACCCTCTCCCAAGGACTCTAATCAAAACTACCATGAATACCATCCCATACTGCTATAATCTATGTTCCCAACCAGCTTACTGTCCTTGTTCTGTACTGAATATGTAAGTTTCCATTTGTCTGTATTAAGGGTAATACAACAGATGGTTCATTAACCATCAAGCTTTGCAACATAGCAAGATTTGCTGCTTCCCCTTCTTAAAACCCATTCAAGCGAATGTATCAGCGTGCTTTACATACATAAGCGAGTTTTACATACAATTGCAATCGCTATAAAGACAGAGGAACTCCCGATTCCTCAGAACCTCCTAATACCGATAAGCCCTACAATTTTTTATCCCCTTACATATACGTTCACACCGCCCTGATTTTTTGTTGCACCTGGGAGCTCAAATTGCTGGAGAATATCTCAAAATGCATTCCATAGTGGTATAAGGTTAACACAGTTAGGCCCAATCTTCCACCCATAGTGCAAACCAAGTGCTCTGTATACTGGTTATATTGCATTTTAGCTGCTGGAGAAGTGTGTGAAAGGACAAAGAAAAAAAGACTTGGATTTATATAGCGCCTTTCACGACCACCAGGCGTTTCAAAGTGCTTGACAGCCAATGAAGTACTTTTTGAAGTGTAGTCAAGTAAGAAATGTGGCAACCATTTTGCTCACAGCAAGCTCCCGCAAACAGCAATGTGATAATGAACAGATAATCTGTTTTTGTTATTTTGATTGAGAGATAAATATTGGCCAGGACACTGGAGATAACTCCCCTGCTCTTCTTCGAAATAGTGCCATGGGATCTTTTACATTCACACGAGAGAGCAGACAGGACCTCGGTTTAACGCCACATCTGAAAGACGGCACCTCCGACAGCACAGTGCTCCCTCAGCACTGCACTGGAGTGTCAGCCTAGATTTGATGTGCTCAAGTCCCTGGTGTGGGTGGGACTTGAACCCACAACCTTCTGACTCAGAGATGAGTGCGCTACCCACTGAGCCACAGCTGACACTTAGTGTGCGAGAACAAGTGTAAAAGAAGCTCATTTCTCTCTCCACAGTTGCTGCCTGACCTTCTGAGTATTTCCAGCATTTTGTGTTTTTATTTCAGGTTTGCAGCATCCACAGTATTTTGCTTTTGTAGCAGCGTTTTAATTCACTGCCACTTCTCTTACAGGAATGCCCACCGTGAAGAATTTCTGCTCTTCTCTCCGGCAGGATTTCTGTCTCTTTTAACTTGTTATTGTTCTATCACCACCCCTTTCGCCTTGCAACAACATCCCTTTTGCCTCTCTGATCTCTCCTGCCTTCCACCCTATCATAGAACATAAGAACATAAGAATTAGGAACAGGAGTAGGCCATCTAGCCCCTCGAGCCTGCTCCGCCATTCAACAAGATCATGGCTGATCTGGCCGTGGACTCAGCTCCACTTACCCGCCCGCTCCCCGTAACCCTTAATTCCCTTATTGGTTAAAAATCTATCTATCCATGACTTGAATACATTCAATGAGCCAGCCTCAACTGCTTCCTTGGGCAGAGAATTCCACAGATTCACAACCCTCTAGGAGAAGAAATTCCTTCTCAACTCGGTTTTAAATTGGCTCCCCCGTATTTTGAGGCTGTGCCCCCTAGTTCTAGTCTCCCCGACCAGTGGAAACAACCTCTCTGCCTCTATCTTGTCTATCCCTTTCATTATTTTAAATGTTTCTATAAGATCACCAATGTTTCTTCCCTTTTGTTCTTTCCTCCCCTCTATTACCCTCCCTCTGAACTTGCTTAAAACCTGTTGGAATCAACCATTTTCCAGGCCTAGTGGAAGGTTATCGACCTGAAATATTAACTTTGTTTTTCTCTCCACAGATGCTGTCTGACCTGCTGAGTATTTCCAGCATTTTCTGTTTTTTTTTTACTGTTACCTGTGCATTGTGTTTGGCCAGCTTTCTTTAGTTCTATTTAACGGATTCAAAATGTAAACTCATTCACAGTCAAATTGTACACACCTCACAATCGGATTTGGGCTCATTAAATTAACCCTTCACTGAACAAAGGGAAATCTAGCCACATTCTGTCACCCTCCCCGTTATGTGTGAATGTGCCAAAATAAATAAGCACAATAATATCTAGAACTTTAACCCTCTACACTAAGCTTTGGCACCTTTGCAATGCACACTGCCGTGCACATTCAAAAATTGATTTCATTTATGCATTTTTAAAGCTGGAGTGCTACAAAACAGATTGGGTTTTGTAAATCACACACATTCCCGGGAAAAGGGCCTCTGCGGACAGAAAGCTGGACTATTTGCCCAACTTCTGCCCAGTAAATGCCCATGAAATTCTTACGCCTGACTTTTAAAGGACATGAAAATACATTCTTTCCATTCATTTAAACCTTAAAACACATGTAAAATAAGGTAAGTTTATTTTTAGACCCTTTAAAATATGTACATTTATTTTTCAAAAAGTGTAATTTTTGTTTTAAATATTTAATTAAATGCCATTTTGATTAATTTTAAATCAGTGTTTTATTTTTTTTAAATTTTAAGTGGTGTCTGTAGTTTTGGGGTTTTTCCATTCATACGTATGGGGGTTCCGTGCATACAGAATCCCCATAAGTATGAATGGGATCCCCTTTCTTTGATTGGTTGGGCTGGCCCACGTGATCCCAGGGGTGCTTGTGAACCTCATGTACCTTGGGATACGTGGGCCTCTGCACAGGCCTACACCTAGAGGCCCAGGAGTGCAAGTGTCCGAACCTCTGGGACCATCAGGTAGGTTCGTAGATTTTTTGCAGGTCGGACGCATCTGCTCGCGGGAAGCCTCCGACCGCAAATTCAGGCCCAATGAGAGAAATCTATACAACCGTGGAATGCTCATTTAAAAATATATATATTGTTGTACACCTGAACAAATTAAGTCACTGCAATAATTTTGACAATTTCTCTCTCGCAATCACACAATGTTAAGCACCGATGAATGTTTCATGTTTTATATGCCCATATATTTTATGCTCTTGCAAAGAACGCGGAGATTTGAGAGAAAATAATGTTGGATGATGAGAAGAAACAAGAGACAATAATAAAGTTTATATAATAATAATAGTTCCAGAGCCCAGTTTGACAAATCCATGTTTTTCTATTAAATCAATAATATCACGCATTCGTATCATAATCATCAAACCTTCTATTAGAAAATGTATGTTTCTAGCATTTTATTTAAAATGCTGTGCACAATTTTTCACATGCTGCTTTCAACAAAGCCAGTAAGATACAAAATGATCCAAGGTCTCGCAATCAATCCGATCGTCCAGGAATCTTTCAGAAAAATTAAAAAATGCAAGAAAAAGAAGACAGTTTGCAACCGCCAGTAGTCAATCATGATGGCTGGTCACTCAGTCCAATTGAACAGACATCATTTATCATCAGTTACAGAGGAAGTTCATTGTCTGGGCAGCAAGAACTCAACACACATCGACCTATTGTGCCCCTTCCTAACAAAACCATTTCACAGTTACTGCACCTTACTCCTGCAAATATATAAAAAGGCTGAAAATCTGACCAGGCCACCAGGCCCCTAAGGTAATATAGAGTTAGTTAACTAGAAAATCTGAACACAAAAACATGAAAACAATCAAGCTCAAAAGCAAAAGGAACCATTACAAGAAAATTATTTTTTTTTTTACAATTATACCGCCTTTCACACACATTGTCAAAATTTTGAGAAGACCCCTAGCATTTCAGCTTACATGCTCTTGATACTGGATTAAACATAGTTTCAGGAGGTGGGTTATTAAATATGTACCCAATCTTTACATTCAGAAAACCCGAGGCTACAGAGAATGCATTTAGAGAGATCAGTGACCACTACGACCTTGACCTGAGCTACACCATCGCCTCCAGCACATGAAAGGCAAGTGCAGGATTTATCAGCAGGGCCACACTTGCCCACTCAAATCTAATTCTGACCAATGACCTGAAGAAAAAGAGAGGGAGAGACAATGATAGCAACTGTAAATCAGTAATATTTGCAAGGACAAAAGGGTCAAAATGAAGGAATTATGATGGTGGATAACAAATAAGTCATCGACGACACTGGGTGAGTTTTTATTTAAAAAAAAAAGAAAATCTTTAAACCCTTAACACGTTTGATCTCTGAAGCATTGGGCGTTTGGACTTTAGAGCCACTTTCGAAGATTTTAGCTTTTAACCCGTTTAATTTTCTGCTGCTTTCCCAACTCAAACTTCGGATACCGTTATATTGCCATTTTGTTGCTGAAAAATGGTTTCAGGTACACACCGACTCAAAAGGGGCAGTATAACTGTGATCGGTCCTCCGATTACAATAAAACCAAACAGTGCAAGACTCTCCGCCACCCCCCACCCCCACTGCCCCCCCCACCCGCCCCCCCCCGCTCTCCAGGGCACTGCTTTGTGTTTTGAGCTTGAGAGGGGTGCCTTACGCCTCGAACCTGTTGCAAAGTCACATGTGACCAGGCAGCTTTTTAGGCCTTCTGGGAACTTTCTAAACGGAGCTTTCCATGCTTTCAGCGTTAGTTCAAAAAACAGACACTTTTGGCACGCACACTCCGAACATTAAAACCAGCCAGCAGGAATGTGGAGCTCTGTGCAAGTACAAGTGCACAGAACTCACTGATCTCCGTGCAATCTGCAATTGGCAGGTATAACTCCAGTCCGTCGACAGCATGTCGCGCGCCACAGCCAGCAGTCCACGTCTTGGAGCTGCAGTATAACTGCAGACTTCGCTAATTTTATTTCGACTTGTTTGAAGCTGGGCTCATAAATAACACCGGAATGTTTCCGGGTCAGGGGTCAAGAATCATGCTCCCCACAAAATATTAAGAAGTCTGACATGCATTCCCTTCACTTCTACAAAAAGTTGTTCAAGAGGGTCCTCTCAGGTGGTAAAGAATGCCTTGGAACTCTTCCAAGACCAGGGGGGTTCTCCTATGGTTTCCTGGCCAATATTTATCCCTCAACCAACATCATTAAAAACAGATTATCTGGACGTTATCTAAATGTTGTTTGGGGGACCTTGCTATGTGCAAGTCAAAAATTGGATTCAAAAATGCAACTCTAATAAAGAACATTCTTATACAAAATTATTTTTGTTCCACATGCATGGTATACAGGAAGCTGTGAAAAGTGTAAACCACTTATATTGGAGCATCACAAGATTAGCCATTATAATTTGAGTGTTAATTATTGCCAGACATATCTCATCCACTGTCTCATTCAACAGGAAGCTGTCAACATTCCCACCACTTAAATATCGCTTTATAGCAGCAGCAGAATATTGCAAGCTGAATTTGCCAATATTAACCAAGTAGCTGAAAAGTAAATCATCTCTTAAATAAATGCCGCATTCTTGCTATTCAGTAGGTCAGAGTTAAACAAGCATTTGGGGGATGATAGTTAAAGTAGTGTGGAGGGTGACCCAAGTATGCATGGTAAAAGTGCCTCCCAGTGACAACTTCAGCAGTGTGAGTCCACAAGTCAAGTCGGCAACCTGTCTGGGGACCGCAATGAAAGGAAGAGGAGTGAAGCACTTCTGTGAGGTACTCCCATTCCACGGGAATTTACACCCACTGCAGACTCATTGAGATATGGCACAAGACCAAGTTTTAATTGTTTTAAATCATAATGTTAAATGTTTTTTTTAATATTAGCAGAGTCAACAGTTCCTCTGGCTCTCACCTAAAATCAAAAATGTGACTGGCATTCGGAAACATGTGTGGAGAGCACTGGTATTGGGCAAGAGCTGCACAGGGTTCAAAGTTTAATTCAGGCCTCTTGGCCCGTGTCAAACTCTGCAGGCAGGCACTGCCCCTTTAATACTGCGTAATAGGAGGCAGTCAAAACTCATCTATTAAAAATGGAATTCATCACACAACATAGGGGACAACAAGTTGTAAATGCTCCTTAATTATATGGAAATATGCTATTTTAATACAATTTTACTTTTTACTATTGCAAAATGTATTCCCCGTGCTGTTTGAGCAATCTGAGAATGACTAACTAGTACGCTAAAGGAAAATATACTTTTAATTTTTATCAAAAGAAAGCTTACATAGAATTTACAGCACAGAAACAAGCCACTCGGCCCAAGCTGGTGTTTATGCTCCACACGAGCCTCCTCCCACACTATTTACTTTATCTCACCCCATCAACATATCCTTCCATTCCTTTCTGCCTTTTCTAGCTTCCCCTTAAAGGCATCTACGCCGTTCGCCGTAACCACTCCCTGTGGTAACGGGTTCCACATTCGCACCAATGGTTGAAAAAATAATTCAACAGGATTGACATCACCAGGCAACTTCAACTCATTTTCTTAAACAGAAAAAAAAAATTAATTTGAACAATTCTTTCCACCCGAGTGTTATAAACACCAGATGTCAGAGCAGCCGTGACATCTGATAAATATCTCCACTCTTGAGGTGACCATTACTCACTTGTGACTTTGTCACTCATGAATTATCTGGTTGGCATCAGTTGCGGAACATCTATCACTTGTATTACGACCGGCCCCACATATCCTTAGGTTTTTAATTTTTTTTAAACTCTTGAAAGCCACATAAAATACAATACTGCTATAAAAGTAATTAAATGTTAAACAACTAATATAGCATGCACCAGTTTTAGGAACATAAAGGCACAACAGATAACGTCCATGTTAAAATCACTGGCAGAAGCTTCTGCTGCTCAGTGCATATGAGAGTAGGCAATAAATCAAGAGCTGGTATTGACTAATATAACTGGTTACATTACAAGATGTCACACTTCTTAATTGGATGGGGATAGAAAATCATCAAGGAGAATTTGCACAAATGACTTTCTGTACTCAATCTTGATAAACACTTCAAGATGCTTTCAGGACAGAAACTGAATACACTACTTGCAAATGTAAATCTTTCGGTACTAAGGATCCTGTGTTGAATCATCATCCATTTTGAGGATATGCAGGATGTCGGGAATAAGCCAGGCTGTTTCCTGCATTCAGGGGGTCTCACCTGCACAGCAAGCCTGTGCTTTATACAGAGACTGATAGGATTGTATTGGTGCTCAGATTAACACCACCACATATATGTTCACATTGCAAGAGTCCTTAGAAGTTAGAGAATATAGAAAAAAAAAACTTGCATTTGTGTAGTATCTTATCACGTCTCTCAGAAATGTCTCAGAGTGCTTTGCATACAATGAATTAATTACGTTTAAGTGCAATTATTAGTATTTAAGCGAATACAGCGCAATTTTGCAGACAGCAAGATCCAACGAACAGCAATGAGATGCAGGATCAGTTAATCTACTTTTGATGGTGTTGAGGGAGGAAGAGGACACCCAATTCGTTTTTAACATCCACTGAATCAGGCAAAATGGCCTCAGCTTAACATTTCATAGTGTCAGCATGGACCATGTACAGTAGACACCTCAAGTCGCTGGAGAAATGCCACCAACGATGTCTCCACAAGATCCTGCAAATCCCCCGGGAGGACAGACGCACCAACATTAGCGTCCTCGACCAGGCCAACATCCCCAGCATTGAAGCACTGACCACACTCGATCAGCTCCGCTGGGCAGACCACATTGTCCACATGCCAGATATGAGACTCCCAAAGCAAGCGCTCTACTCGGAACTCCTTCACGGCAAACGAGCCAAATGTGGGCAGAGGAAATATTACAAGGACACCCTCAAAGCCTCCCTGATAAAGTGCAACATCCCCACTGACACCTGGGAGTCCCTGGCCAAAGACTGCCCAAAGTGGAGGAAGTGCATCCGGGAGGGCGCTGAGCACCTCGAGTCTCATCGCCGAGAGTATGCAGAAACCAAGTGCAGGCAGCGGAAAGAGCGTGCGGCAAATCTGTCCCACCCTCCCTTACCCTCAACGACTATCTGTCTCACCTGTGACAGGGACTGTGGCTCTCGTATTGGACTGTTCAGCCACCTAAGGACTCATTTTAAGAGTGGAAGCAAGTCTTCCTCGATTCCGAAGGACTGCCTATGATGATGATGATGATGGAGTGGGTAGCACTCTTGCCTCTGAATCAAAAGGTTGTGGGTTGAAGTCCCACTCCAGAGACTTGAGCACAAAAACCTAGGCTGGCACTCCAACGCAGTGCTGAGGGAGCGCTGCACTGTCAGAGGTGCCGTCTTTCGCCTGCTCTCTCAGGTGGATGTAAAAGATCCCATGGCACTATTTCGAAGAAGAGCAGGGGAGTTATCCCCAGTGTCCTGAGCGAACACTGCACTGTCGGAGGTGCCGTCTTTTAGATGAGACGTTAAACCAAGGACCTGTCTGCTCTTTCAGGTGGATGTAAAAAATCCCAAGGTACTATTTCGAAGAAAAGCAGGGAAGTTATCCCCACAGTGTTCTGGCCAATATTTATTCCTCAATCAATATCACAAAAAAAAGAGATTATTTGGTCATGATCACATTGCTGTTTGTGGGAGCTTGCTGTGCGCAAATTGGCTCCCGCGTTTCCTACATTGCAACAGTGACTACACTCCAAAAGTACTTCCGTGGCTGTAAAGCTCTTTGGGACATCCTGAGGTCATGAAAGGCATTATATAAATGCAAATCTTTCTTTTAGTCTTTGAAGCACAGCACCTCTGACAGTGCAGCATCCCATCATTGCAGCGTCAGCCTGGCTTCTGGGCTCAAGGTCTAGTGTATGCGTGGACTCACCAACCTCCTGACTCAGCAAGACTGCTTCCAACTGATCCAAGCTGACATCTTACACAAGATCTATGAGCTTCCAGCACCAAGCAATTGGTAATAAGTCATTTTTCTCAAAATCGGCTGTCGTACACAATTGTTTGAAACGAATCTTTGTGCTTTTTTCACACTATGGTATTGTGCTTCAATACACATGTCACTTTCAATCTAAACAATCAATTATTCATGTTGTAATAGAGAGCCATGTCACTTGAGAACTTGCGGATTCCTAGTTAAACGGAATTCCCTAATTATCGTTGTTAGTGTCAGGATAATAGCTATAACAACAATCTTCCAATTAAATAAACAAATCAATTGCACAGGAGCACTCCCACTTCTTTGCTGGGCCCACACTACTGCAAGTGGATTGACTAAAAAAACTGCCTTTGCTCATTCTCCCCCACCCCCGCCCCCCCCCCGCCTCTGCAGGAAAGGTGAGGGCCTAGGGGCAACACACAGTGCGATCTATGGATAGTAGGAGCATGTGTGCGCACTAGGTCCGTGCAGCAGAGCTTGGTCTCCAGTCGTCCTGGTTAACCCTTGCCACTGGACCAAGACCTAGCTCTGTCAAGCCTGTGTGGTGGCTGGTATGCAATGGCCACCCCACGTTAAAAGAATCCACGCACAGGCATCTTCCACCCTTCAGGATGTAGGTCGGGACCTAGAATGTCAGGACCGTCATTGAAACACCTGTGAACTCATCCCTTTTTGGTGTGAAAGCAGGTCATCCTCGATACGAGGGACCGCCTATTACTAAGTAGCTCGTGTGACAGTGACAGATTGGACAGTTAGGCCATCGCGTTTGTCACTTTTGTTTATTGGGAGGGAAGTATGGTTTCTCTAGAGCAATGAAAACTAAAAATGTGATGTAAATAAAATAAATGGGAGGGGTGATTTTGTAAACCTATGCGCTCAGCAGGAAGCCATGCTCCCAGGGATCGTGGGATTAGGGAATTAGCCCTAAACAGCTCTCCTGATGGCTTGGTGGGGAAAAGGGGGAAAAACACCCCAGTGATCATGCAGACCAGGAAAGTGCACAGTTTGATCCCTGGTCTGTAGATCTTACTCAGGCCAACTTACAACTTTTTTGAGGAGACAAAATAAACATTAGATCGAGTGCCCCCCGATCTGGGGGACACTCCAGACACTTATAACTGTCCTCTTTTTTTTGTTTTTTTTTGGGTGTTTTTTTTCCTTTTGTGATTTTTTTGGGGGCATTAAAATCATATAGTTTCAGGCCGACTTACATTGGCTCCCAGTTAAACAACACCTGCATTTTAAAATTAACATCCTCGTTTTCAAATTCCTCCATGGCCTTGCCCTTCCCTATCTCTAATCACCTTCAGCTCCCCCCCCCCCCGCCCCTCTCCTCCCCTGAGATCGCTGCACTCCTCTAATTCCAGCCTCTTGAGCAACCCTGATTTTAATCGCTCAACCATTGGCGGCCATGCCTTCAGCTACCGAGGCCCTTCGATCTGGAATTCCCTCCCTAAATCTCTCCACCTCTCTCTCCTCCTTTTAGATGCTCCTTAAAACCGCTCTCTTTGACCAAGCTGTGAGTCATCTGCCCTAATCTCTCCTTGTGTGGCTTGGTGTCAAATGTTGATACATAGTGCTCTTGTGAAACAGCTTGGGGTGTTTTACTACTTTAAAAGATGCTATACAAATATAAGTTGTTGTTGTTGTTGTTGCTGCAGGGGGTGACAATTGGCCTCAGCACCCAAGCTGGTGTGGGAAAAAGCAAGTCCGGATTTTTATTCCGGGTCACTATTTGCTGAGCCTGCTGTAAAATGTGTACATGTCAGTCCAGGCCAGGATCGGGCTCAAGTATGACATCCAGCACTGCTGAATAAACAAACGACTCCTTGTTAAGACATATAGAAGGCGCACTTAAAATTGTAGAATCATACAGCACAGAAGGAGGCCATTCGGCCCATCGGGCCTGCGCCAGCTCTTTGAAGGAGCTGTCTAATGAGTCGCAGTCCACTGCCCTTTCCCCGCCGAGCCCTGAAAATGTTTCCTTCATACGTATGTATCTACTTCCGTTTGGAAAGGTACTATTGAATCTGCTTCTACCGTGCTTCCCGGCAGTGCACTCCAGATCAGAACAACTCGCTGCGTTAGAAATAGTTATCCTCATCTCCCCGCTGGCTTTTGTTGCGCAGGGATTGGCGGGATCCCAGCGCCCAGATAACCAGACAATGAAGCCATGAATTCAGCGGAGGAGGGAAGAAAATAGCTACATTGGGGGGAATGTTTGGATTAGCTGGAGACGGTAAGTGCATGAAATTTTGCAGGGAACTTTCCAAAGTTTCTTACCCTCTTAAATAAGGTAACTTTTATTTAAAAACCAGGTTACAGGTTGAACCTCTGTTATCCGGAACCACCCCTCGTCCAGAACCATTCCCGGCCACCGGGTGGCACATGCGCAGAACTCCGACATGAACAAATTAAAGTCCTTCCTCGCTGCCAGCTCCCGCAATCGCTGGCCTGACCCCGCGACCCACCGCACACCCTTTCCCCCGCCCCCCCCCCCCCCATGATCTCTCTGCCGCACTCCAGCCCCAAGCCAGTCAGCCCCGATATCCCCTTGCTCAGTACCTGTAACCATCCAATTTAACGTGACCACCCCTCATCCAGAAAAATCCCTTACCCAGAACAGGCCAGGTCCTGAGGGTTCCGGATAAGGGAAGTTCAGCCTGTACCGCGACAAAAAGGTTAAAAAAAAAGTCAACCCATCAATGAGATAAGTTAGAATTATCACACAAGTCACTTGAAGCGAACTGCACACTTTTGGATATCTGGTTTTAACCATGCAGCAAGTTTGCAATCACACAGTATAGGCACAAAGGAAGCAAAATAGAGTGTTCAGTAAAAAGGTCACAGGAAATCAATTAGTAGCTTTGCTTTTAGATTTTGATAGAATTATGTTGTCCTTTTTTTCCCAGAAATAAAAAACAGTTTCCCCATTTCAGTTTTGGTTTTACTTTCAGTAATCTGCCAGAGCGGATCAATCAACCGGTGCTAATTGGCGAGCCCTTCAAAGAGCCGGCACAGGCACGATGGGCCGAATGGCCTCCACCAGTGCTGTCTGATTCTATGACGCAGGGCAAGCTGGTGTGGGACGTACATGGGGCACTCTCCTGAGATTGGGGCTGTGGGACAGAGTCGAAGGTATACCCTGCATGTAACTGCCCTGTGCATGACCTGGGAATGTTTAATGAAACTGACTGCTTAAAATGGAAATCATTCCTGAGCACAAATATCCCCCACTTTGGGGAGTGCAAAAAAAAATCATGTGCACACAAGGTAATAAAAGAGCCGTTAACTGGAGGTAGAGGTGTGATATGGAATGCAAAGATACACATCATGGCTATATATAAACCACTTTGTGCTGTACTGCCAGGTAGTCTTTGTTCTAAAACAGCACTGTGTGATTGGAATGAGGTATTGGAATAAATGCCCAAACCTGGTTTCAAATCCCAAAGTAATGAAAGTTAGAGAAGTCCAAAATGGATTGACATATGCACTAAATTATAACAGAGTATTGCAGTGTACTGACCTCGAAAGCTTGTCATATGACTAAACTAATGACCAGAAGAGAGGGCAAATTCATTCTTTCATAGACCTCACTTAGGCTTAGTGTGACCTTGTGTAACATTTAGGCTTGACATTTTTATTGATTAGATCTAGCAGCTAATGCACTGTGTGCTGTGGCTGGACCTGGTCCCTTCCCAAGGCATTTTTTCTCCAACACCTTCATTTAAACTGCTCTTTCTAAACCCGCTAGGAACAAAGGGATTGGAGCTGTTCAATATGGCTGTTGTGACTAACAAAAAATATATGATCAGTCACTGTGATAATTTCCACTCCCCTGATCCCTTTCATAGATCCAAAGGACTGTTAAACACGATGACCTTATACACACACACACTACTTGCCTCCTTCGTACTAATTCAGTATGGGCCTGACACTATAAACAGGCTTCAGGTGGGACATACAAGAGCAGTGCATGGCAAGGCTGCTCACCTAAGATCAAGAATTACTCGTGTAGAACCTTGCTTAGTATACAGAAAGATCAGCAGATCTGTTACCCAAGTTCTATTCTGTAAAGCAAAGTGGCCAACCTCCCAACATCCAATTAGTCCGTGTCAGCTGTGGCTCAGTGGGCAACACTCTCGCCTCTGATTCGGAGGGTTGTGGGTTCAAATCCTACTCCAGGTAGTTGAGTACAAAAATCTAGGCTGACACTCCAGTGCAATGCTGAGGGAGTGTATTGGAGGTGTTGTCTTTTGGATAAACTGAGTCCCTGTCTGCTCTCTCAAGTGGGTGTAAAAGATCCCATGGCACTATTTTGAAGAGGAGATGGGGAGTTATCGCCAATATTTATCCCTCAATCAACATAAATAAAACAGATTATCTGGTCACTATCACATTGCTGATTGTGGGAGCTTGCTTGTGCGCAAATTGGCTCTGCATTTCCTACATTATAACCGTGACTATACTCCAAAAATACATTGGCTGTAAAGCGCTTCGAGACATCCAGTGGTCATGAAAGGTGCTGTATAATTCCAAGTCTTTCTTTCTTTTTAATCCCAATCACAGCGGGTGTGCTGCAGTAACTGATCCAGTTTACAGACCCGTGAAGTAGTCTCACTGTGGTCACTGATTCTTGAATTATGATCTCCACGTCATTTTGTTGTATAAGTGCAAGTCCAGCAATGGACAATACAAGCGCTGTAAGACCACCATGCTAGGGCCAAATTGACAATCGGGGGAATAAAAAGACTTGCATTTATATAGCATCTTACACATCCTTAGGAAGCCCCAAAGTGCTTCACAGCCAAAGCATTACTTTATTTTTTGAAGTACAGCCGCTATAGGTAGACAATGAACAAATAATAATACACTCACCAGCAGAGTAACATCTTGCAGGGCTAATCAAAAAATATTTGTACTTGCTCAATTGACTGATGGGGTAGAGCTTACAGATCTGGAAGGGCCAACTTGGTCTGGTGAAAAGCTAAAATATGTTTCAGTGCCCCTGGTTCGGAAGAACATAAGAATTAGGAGCAGGAATAGGCCCCTCAAGCTTGCTCTGCCATTCAATGAGATCATGGATGATCTTTTACCTCAACTCCACTTTCCAGCACTGTCCCCATATCCCTTGATTCCATTAATATCCAAAAATCTATCGATCTCGGTCTTGAATATACTCAACGACTGGGCCTGCACAGCCCTCTGGGGTAGAGAATTCCAGAAGTTCACCACCCTCTGAGTGAAGAAGTTTCTCCTCATCTCAGTCTTAAATGGCCGACCCCTTATTCTGAGACTATGACCCCTGGTTCTAGACTCCTCAGAGGAAACATTCTCCCTACATCTACCCTGTCAAGCCCTGTAAGAATTTTGCATGTATCAATGGGATCACCTCTCATTCCTCTAAACTCTAGAGATTATGGGCCCAAGTTTCCACATGATTTGCGCCTGATTTTTAGGAGCAACTGGTGGAGAACGGACTATCTTAGAAATCGCAATTCTCCACAATTTTTTTTCTGCAGTTCTAGTCAGGTAGAACAGTTCTACTTTGGAACAGAATTTTTTCTTCAAAAGGGGGCGTGTCCGGCCACTGACGCCTGATTTGAAAGTTTCCACAGTGAAAACGTACTCCAAACTAACTTAGAATGGAGCAAGTGAAGATTTTTGTAGACCTGAAAAAACCTGTTCTACACATTAAAAAATCAAGCGCAGGTTACAAATTAGGCGTCCAGAACGAGGTGGGGCGGGGGGGGGAGGGGGGGGGGGGGGAGGGAAGTCATTACATTCTACAATAAATCCTTATTTATACTTCTACAAATATTATACAAATAAATCCAGCCTGAATAAACATTTATAAGCAAAGAAAAGATTAAATAAACCATCTTCCTACCTGTGTGAAAGTGCTTCAGCCAGGGAGAATGCTGCAGGAAGCCTCAGTGTTGATGTGCTGATGGCAATGTGCTTTTATTAAAGAATGTTCAAAAATTAAACAGCTACAAAGAACTACAAAAATGGCCGAGTGCCAATGTTTCCTTCACACTGCGCATGCGCGAACGCTCCAACGCACACGCGCAGCGTTGCCGGCAGGAAAAAAACTAATTTAAATGGTACCCGCCCCCTCCCACTTACAAAATCGGCGCGAGTGTAGGCTCCGCCCCCCTGGGCGCCGCGCCAAACAGACAAGGAGCTGCAGGGCGCTCCAGAATCGCGCGTTTTTTTTCCGGCGCCATTTTAGGCGCGAAAAACGAGTGCCCAGCTCGGAGGGGCGCCTGTTTTTTATCGTGTGGAAACTTGGGCCCTATAGGCTTTGAGAATATAAGACAGAAAAGAAGTCATTCTTCAGGATCCTTTCCTGATTACCATCCAGGGATTTCAACTGGACACTGCACAGATTAGATCGGGTTAGACCTAGGTACGCCTCTCAATGCCACCCCATGAGCTAACTTGGCATGGTCCAGGAGCAAATGTATGGACTGTATGGATCAGAGTCACACCACATTACATGTTGGAAGCAGTAGTGGTGCCAATTACAGCATGAGTCCAGGGCTGTTTAAGAATATTAAGCTGGTCCGAACAACTTCAACAGCGTAACCTTCACGTAGAGATAGAAACATAGGGCCCAAGTTTCCATCCACTGGAAAAACGGCGCATCTCGATAAGGTGCGCCGACTTTCTGGAAGAAAAAGTGCGCCGAAAACTTACCTTGCGATTCTCCAGTCTCCTCAGGACGTCTTCGTGCTCGGCATGGCGCAGCACAAGGGGTCGGGGGCGGAGCCAGGTCCCGGCGCTGAAAACCGTGCCGGGACCTCTGCACATGCGCGCTAGGGTGTGCACGCATGTGCAGTAGCTCCAGGCCCCCGAGGCTGCCTGGGGGGGCCTGACCCTAGCCCTGGCCGAATGGGCTCCCCGGGCGAAGATCGGGACTGGGCCTCCCTCCCGTTCAGCTCCCTCCCCCCGCCCTTTTTTGCCGCCCCCCCCCCCCCGCCCGTCGTCTCGCTGGGGGCGGGGCCCGCCCAAAGTGTCAGCGGCAGCCTGGCCCGGCCAGCCTCTACCCCCCCCTCCTCTCTCCCCCTCCCTCTCGCCCCTCTCTCTCCCTCCTCTTCCCTCTCCTCCTCCTCCTCCTCTCCCCCTCCCTCCCTCCCTCCTCCCCCTCTCTCTCCCTCCCCCCCTCTCTCTCCCTCCCCCCCACACCTCCTCCCCCCTCTCCTCTCTCTCCTCCCTCCCTGCCCCCCCTCTCTCCCCCACCCCCCCCGTCCTCTCCCTCTACTGGGGAGAGGGGGGGCATCCCAGCACGTGTTGGAGGGCTCCGGTGCTGCAGTAGATGAGTAGAAATAATTTTTTATTTATTGATTGATTTTTTTTAAATATTTTTTTAAAATTTGTTTTTGATTGATTTATTGGTTGATTTATTGATTTATTTATCATTTATTATTGATGGTGCCTCTTTATTTGTAAAAGTGAAGTGCTTAATGTTTGTAAACTCCACCCCCCCCCCCCCCGTCCCCATCTTTCATTCCCTACGCCTGATTTATAAGTGTACACAAGGTTTTTCTGAGCGTACAAAATCTACAAATACTCACTTACTCTTCTAAGTTAGTTTGGAGTAAGTTTTCGCTACCTAAACTTGCAAAACAGGCATAAGTGGCTGGATACGCCCCCTTTTGAAACAAAAATCTGTTCTAAAATAAAACTATTCTAACTGACTAGAACTGGAGCAAACTAAAGGCCAAGAATTGCAATTTCTAAGATGCTCCGTTCTAAACTAGTTGCTCCAAAAAATAGGAGCAACTCAGGCTGAAACTTCAGCCCATAGAAACATAGAAAATAGGTGCAGGAGTAGGCCATTTTGCCTTTTGAGTCTACACCACCATTTAATATGACCATGGCTGATCATGCACCTCAGTACCCCATTCCTGCTTTCTCACCATACCCCTTGATCACTTTGGCCGTAAGGGCCACATTTAACTCCCTTTTGAATATATCCAACGAACTGGCCTCAACAACTTTCTGTGCTAGAGAATTCCACAGGCTCACAACTCTGAGTGAAGAAGTTTCTCCTCATCTCGGACCTAAATGGCTTACACTTTGTCCTCAGACTGTGACCCCTGGTTCTGGACTTCCCCAACATCGGGAACATTCTTCCTGCATCTAACCTGTCTAAACCCCGTCAGAATTTTATATGGAAGCAGCTGATGTTGCAGCAGTACAGGTGTAATAATTACTGAAGTGAATCAAAGAAACCACAGAATGAACTGATGTTTATGGATAGTAAACACACAATGGCAGCGGAATCTCGATTATTTGGCATAAGGCAGGGAACCCTGCAGGCAGAGAACGCAAGTCACCACGAACTGGTAAATCACGGAAGCCATTTGAAAATGAGGGATTAAATAAACGATGTAACACTGCTGGTGCAAATACATGACCTCATCTCTCTCATCTGGAGGGAGGAGAGCATGACGGAGATCTTAGATGTGCAGTGATCGTGACCATCTTTAAAAAAGGGGCCAAGTCCGACTGCGGCAACTTGGGGAGAAGAGTGAGAGGAAGGAGAGAAAAAACAGGGAGGGGACAGACAAGGAATGGGAGAAGCAGAGATGCTAAATGGAGGGAGAAGAGGCAGACAGGAAGGGGCACTGCAGTGGACTGCATCTCTGCCTGGGAAATGGTCAGCTGGAGGGGTGGGGGAGGAGCCAATGTGCAAGATGGGGTGGGTGCAGAGGAAGGGGAATTCACATCACGAGTAGGAATATTGAAGCAAGGGACATCAAGGCACCAGGGGAAGAGAATGATAGTGAGTGGGTGCGGAGTGCCATAGAGTGTGATTGGCAGCCAATGTGTGGGGTGGGGGTGATGGGGGAGGGGTGTGTGAAGTGGGGGGTGATGGGGGAGGGGGGTGTGTGTGGTGGGGTGATGGGAGAGGGGTGTGTGCAGTGGGGGTGATGGGGGAGAGGTGTGTGTGTGGTGGGGTGATGGGGGAGGGGGGTGTGTGTGGTGGGGGGGATGGGGGAGGGGTGTGTGTGTTGGGGGTGATGAAGGAGGGGTGCGTGTGTGTGTGTGGAGGGGTGGGAGTGATGGGGCAGGGGTGTGTTGTGTGGTGGGGGTGGGGGTGATGGGGAGGGGTGTGTGTGGTGGAGGTGGGGGTAATGGGAGAGAGGTGTGTGTGGTGGGGGTGATGGGGGAGGGGTGTGTGTGTGTGTGGTGGGGTGGGGGTGATGGGGGAGGGGCGTGTGTGGTGGGGGTGATGGGGGAGGGGTGTGTGAGGTGGGGGGTGATGGGGAGGGGTGTGTGTGGTGGGGGTGATGGGGAGGGGTGTGTGTGGTGGGGGTGATGGGGG